>NC_082383.1:13203933-13209387 GCF_031168955.1 Gadus macrocephalus | reverse complement strand
AGGGAGAGAGGGGGTGTATGTTGTGTTAAGGGGCACTGTGAAAAGCCACACTCTTTTTTACCAATATATATTATATATATATATATATATATATATTTATATCTGTGTGTGTGTGTGCTTTAAAAAAAATTACAACAATTTTGTTAACATTTTTTAATGTGTATAAAATGTTGAATTTTCTGAAAGTGTAGAGACAGCTGTATAGGCAATTGATAGAACCCAGCCAGAGCACGCTAGATTAAAAAGGAATTCAACCTGGGGAAAAAAATCCCAACCCTCCCTAAATGGATAAAATGTTGTATCATTATAACATTTACATATAATAGAAAAAAATATATATAATCATATAATTATAATCACATAATTATTATATAATGTATATAAAATAATCTTAATATATCTTGGTGACTGTTTTCTTCATTTTCTGAAAGTGTAACAACAGGTACGCAATTTAGAGAAAGCTGCCAGGGTAAATTAGATTTAGATGTATCTAACCGGAACAAAATCGTCCAAAAATCCTTCCCCAAAACACATTACTAACTTCATAGCTTTAGTGTGAGGTCTGCCTAGCCTTGTGGTATACTCAGGTAGCTGGGTAGACCAGTAAGGCAAATTTCAATTTAATTCGGGCAGAATTAAATGATTGGACGTGCTTCGATGATCCAGTGATTATTACTGCCCTTCGACAGCAACAAATAGCAGTTTTTCTTTAATATGGACAACAAAAGGTCTTTTGTGGTCTGGATGTGAAGCAAATAAGCCTTTCTAACACATTACTTATTTATCTCGATCTGGAAACCGGCCTTGTTCTGACCCCAGTTAGTGAGATGAATACATTGAGTTGAATATTTGAAATTATTTCCAAGTCTGTACTGTGATAGGCCTTTGAAGGTTTATTCGAACCATTCTGTTGAGGTATGGTTGGTGATAAAAACCCTTCTTCGTGAGTCATATTATCATATTATAATTTTTTCGACGTATTATCTTTACTGGCTGTAACTGCATGTAATCTATGCCTGAGTTGACCCTTGTTCCCTTTGCTTTACTTCAAGGTTATTCGATTTATTTCTGTTGCAAAGAACTTGAGAGTATTATGAATTGCATTAAAAAATACTTTTTTTAAAAAGGCTTTGTATGTTGACTCTCTCTCTCTCTCTCTCTCTCTCTCTCTCTCTCTCCCTCTCTCTCTCTCTCTCTCCCTCTCTCTCTCTCTCTCTCTCTCTCTCTCTCTCTCCCCCTCTCTCTCTCTCTCTCTCTCTCTCTCTCTCTCTCTCTCTCTCTCTCTCTCTCTCTCTCTCTCTCTCTCTCTCTCTCTCTCTCTCTCTCTCTCTCTCTCTTCCCCTATCTCACCACCTAGCTGTCTAGCTCGTATTCCCTCACTCTCCCTCTCTCTCGCTCGTTCTATCATGTACACATAACACGAAAATAGATGTCTTCTCCTCACACTTGAATGCAAATGGGTTTGACTTGGCACTCTTATCATAACAATGCGAGATCTCTCAACCTTGCCTCGCTCTCTCTTGCCAAGCTCCGAGTCGGTGTTTAAGTGAAGAGGTCGGCGCCGCGCGTTTTGTCAGGGGAAGATTGAGGGGAAAATGAGGCGTGTCTGAAAATAGCTGCTGCTGTCGCCCCTGCGAATGATAGCAGTAACGGGGGAAAGGACGGCGCGTAGAGACTGAGAGCTCGTTAAGTGTTGATGCAAAATGTTGTAGGGATACACTGGCGTTTTTTTAAGCTATTTTAACAGAATGTGAATGTTCATGTAAAATTGTTCAGTTCTTAAATCCAAATATTTGTCATGATGTCACTTCTAAAATATATCGTTTTCATCATTTAGGTTTAGAGTTTGGCTTACATTTGTTAAATGTAGAAATCGTAGGCTAATGTAGGCTATCATTTGAATTAAAGGCATTGCACCCTATATACCAATATCGTTCGTCCAGTTAGGCCTACTTGTTATTCCTTTATCAGACGATAGGCCGTTAGACTCAGTGATCAAATAGGCCTATAGATTTTTGATAGTCAAACGGTAGTCAAATGAGACGAGAGATATAGCCTACCGTCTCATAGATATAGTCCTCCGTTTTGGATTTTTATGGAGTGTAGGCTACCTCTACTACATATATCTCAGCATCTTAGTCTTTATTAATTGGAGCTTGGGCTAAGATCATCACTTTTCTGTCACACGTCGTCTGCTTTATGTGTTTTCTAAGTGCCTGACTCATCCTGAAAACCAGCAGCGCTAACTACAAAGAGTTACAGCTTTGGCTATTGGTTGCTATTCCCTTGCGCGCTATACCGCGGGGCCCTTGGGTCGCGAGCACTGACGCAAGTTGGAATCCCACATGGGCAGTCAGGGAAATGCTAGCCGAAGGAATAACAAGGGATGATGATGATGATGATGATGATGATGATGATGATGATGATGATGATGATGATGATGGCTGATAAACTGGTCAATGTGTGCGTCTCAAATGACTTGTGTTTTACTGTGTTTGTTTGCTATACATTATCCTGTTGTGTGCATGAATAGGCCTACCACAAATAACCTTGTACTGTAGTGATTCATATTTACCTTTACTTTTTGTATAGTCCAATATTGATAGTACTCGCCCCTGAACCCTCAAGCCACTTTGGAAAAAAGCGTCTGCTAAATAACTTCATGTCAATATAAATGTATCAAATTCATTCAAAATGCATATAGTCTCATGGAATATTGTAATAGGGTAAAGGCTATTGTAATTTTTTAATGACGTAGATCATATTTAGCTATTGTTGTTTATTTTAACCAAATTATTTTATGAATTGTTACATTTTACTTGTTCTCTCATTTATGTGAATGTTCCTTAGGTACTGGAGGCCACCACTCAGTTCAAAAAACCCTTTGGAATTTTACCATGTCTTTACTAGTTGCAATCCAGAGTCACGATTACTATTCAGTTGTTTATCAGACGCTTTTGTCCAAACTGACCTACAATGAACTTAAACACAGCTAATTACTAACCATGTACAGGCTGGGGCACCTCCCTCAAGAGTATTGAGAAATAGACTGTGGACATGGGAGATCGAAGCAACATTGTTTTGGCTGGGAGTCAAACACCCCAGCTACTACAGGATCCTTCCCCCAGGATCCCCCTATCGTAATTCTATAAATGCTAAAGATCCTCTCAAGTACCTTAATTAGTTTCTAACTACCTTGGTTGGGTTTGGTGACCTGCAGTAGACAGAGTCTCTGCCTCTATATTGAAAAAGGCGGTTGCATTTCAGACAGCCCAAGTCCTAGTTATGGAAATTGTGTTACAGCACAGTGAATATGTGCCAACACGTACATTTCAACGTGTGCCACCTAAATCCCAACATATTCCTTTCTCAAACGACAATTGCAGAAACATGGGGTAGCCTACTGGTGTAGCTGAAGAAATCTAGTTTTTGACTCCCTCAGTGAAAGGGTTAGAATGACAAATGAAAGGATCTGGTGGTAACACACACCACCCATATCCCCTGTTTTAACCTCTATTCATTTCAACAACACTGCAGTTTCTCCCTCAGGGTGACAAGTCCGGGTCTGATGCAATGCAGCGCTAATCACTCACACACACACACACACACGCACACACACACACGCACACACACACACACACACACACACACACGCACACGCGCACACACGCACGCTGGGTAGAGAGCTGAGATGCCTCAGGCACATTCAACGGGGGTGGGTGGGGGAGCCCCGATAATGTGACCCCAGGCCTCTCTGCAGGGAGGAGGTCCTAATCCTGGATTATGCCCCCAGAGCCACCGCGAGCTGGATTAGTGTTCTAGCAGGGGAAACAGGCAGCTAGCTGGATTATCGTGCTAGCAGGAGAAATGGGCAGATAGCTAGATTAGCGCGCTAGCAGGAGAAACGTGTAGCAAACTGTAATAGTGATCCAACGGGACAATGAATATAATAATCATAGTCTGCTGGAATAGCACACAAGCCACTAGCTGGAATAGTGGGCTTGCAGGACAAATAGGCTCTGCTAGCAGGAGAAACTGCCAGCCAGATGGATAAGTGTGCTAACAGGATTCCAGCTAGGAGCTAGCTGGAATAGTGGACAAGATGGATGAAGGAGCAAACTGGATTAGCAGGCTAGCGGGATAAAAAGGAAGCTAGCTGGATTAGAGGACCAGCAGGAGTATAAGAGAACTAGCTGCACTAGCGTGCTGCGTGCTAGCAGGACAAACCGGCAGTTAGCTGGATTAACGGGCTAGCAGGTGAATGAAGGAGCTGGCTGAAGTAGTGGGAAAGCAGGAGAAACAGGCAGCTAGTTGGATTAGGGGCCTAGCAGTAAAACGAAGGAGCTAGCTGGAATAGCAGACTAGCAGGAGAATGAAGAAGCTACCTAGATTAGCGGGCTAGCAGGAGAATCAAGCAGCTACCTGGATCAGTGTGTAGCAGAAGAAACAATTCGCTAGCATGAGAACAATAGGGCTAACTGGAATAGCGGACAGTACAACGAAAGAGCTAGCTGGATTAGGGGAGCGTATCTATGTTTCCCGGGCCCTATGTTCCCCGGGTCCTATGTTCCCCCGCTTTGTATGTGACCGGGGAACATAGGACCCTGTGAGCAAATCTTTTTCTCGTAGGATGGTAAGGGCAAGTACCCGCCTTTTTCGCCTCTGATTCGCCTGTGATTGGTTAGAATGTCTCTCCTCCGATTGGTTATGGTTAGGGTAAGGTTTAGGGTTAACCCTCGACCTAACCCTAAACCTGACCCTAACCCTTTGTACCCGAAGAACATAGGACCTCGGGAACATAGGGATGACCCCCTGGATAAGTATGCTAGCAGGAGAAACTGGGAGCTAACTGGATTAGAGGGCTAGCAGTAGAAGCTGGGAGCTATCTGGATTAGCGGGCTAGCAGTAGAAACCGGCATTGTCAGCATTCTGCACTCCCTCCTCTGCACACTCAGTAGATCACACACACACACACACACACGCACACACACACACACACACACACACACACACACACACACACACACACACACACACACACACACACACACACACACACACACACACACACACACACACACACACACACTTGCTGGTCCCTCCGCTGTTAGGCAGTAGCTCCATACACGGTGATGGAAAAATACAACAAGGCTCGGTGCCCACTCACACACACATACTCTCTTTCGCTGTCGCACACACACACACACACACACACACACACACACACACACACACACACACACACCACACTCACATGTACACACGCACCCACATACAAAGTGTACATTTCCATGTATAAAGAACCACAACAATAACACACATGTCCAGGTGAAACACAACTGAGAGGCTAACAGGAACTACTTGTTAAAATGCATTGTGTTGTACGTCCACCTCCTCCTAGTATTGATGTCTCCCATAACTGCCAGCCAACAGGATTCCAACCTACAGTTTAAT
>NC_082383.1:13186433-13198933 GCF_031168955.1 Gadus macrocephalus | reverse complement strand
GTGGATATGTGGATGCGTACATGTGTGTGTGTGTGTGTGTGTGTGTGTGTGTGTGTGTGTGTGTGTGTGTGTGTGTGTGTGTGTGTGTGTGTGTGTGTGTGTGTGTGTGTATGTGTGGGTTAGTGTGTGTAAGTGTGGGTACAAAATGTTGTTTCTACCCAATTTGGTTTTCTTGGGAGAGTGAGTTCTAGAAAACCTTGTATGCGTTTGCCATCTTTTGTGTGTTCCATCGTGTGTGTGTTCCATCGTGTGTGTGTGCTCCATCATGTTTGCGTTCCATCGTGTCTGTTTTCTATCGTGTGTGTGTGTGCCATCGTGTGTGTGTTCCATCGTGTGTGTGTTCCATCGTGTGTGTGTTCCATCGTGTGTGTGTTCCATCGTGTGTGTGTTCCATCGTGTGTATGTGTGCCATCGTGTGTGTGTGTGTTCCATCGTGTGTGCGTTCCATCGTGTGTGCGTTCCATCGTGTGTGTGTTCCATCGTGTGTGCGTTCCATCGTGTGTGTGTTCCATCGTGTGTGTGTGTCCCATCGTGTGTGTGTGTCCCATCGTGTGTGTGTGCGCCATCGTTTGTGTGTTCCATCGTGTGTGTGATCCATCGTGTGTGTGCTCAGTGCCTTTAATTAAATTCTTTAACACTTTATGAGTTTAAAACCCCTCACAGCAGGAAGGTGGTGGGTTCCAGAACCACCCCGGGTACTTTCCATGTGCTGTATGTTCTAACTCTGGCTTCACTCCCACATCAAAGGATACACATGTCAGTCTAATACCCACACCTGCCAGCACCCCTGGAGCAAGGCACTACTTAAGACTACTTAGCTTGGCCCCTGGGCGCTGAACCACATAGAGTAGAGGGGCTCCTATGGGATTAAAAGAAAAACTCACACCTTTTCCCAACCAATTTAGTATGTATTCTCACTATTATTATTATTATTATTATTATTATTATCATTATTATTATCATTATCATTTGTATTATTATTATTAAAAAAAATCTAATAATTGTATTATCATTATCAATAAGAATATTCATATTATTATTGTTCTTTGTAATAAGTCATTCAGCTGAGACTGTCCACTAAGAATGGGACCCAGAGAAGATAACGCTCATTAAACACCAGGTAGGGGTTCAGGGTTTTGCATTGAATTGTATTGAACCATGTGCTTTCCTGCTGTACCCTTCCCCACCACTTTAAAAAAAGAAAAATTGTATTTTATTTTGTAAAAAATAAAATACTTAAAATTGGTATTACTCCAACCCACAAACATTGTTATTTGTGTGAGCTTTTCAGTGTATGTGTATATGCTACCTCCCCTGATTGAGAATACGCTCTAACATCACATCCCAAACACTTGGGGTTCCGCCCCTACCATACATCTCTCCCTCCTCCCCTTTCTTATCTCCTGCCTCCCTCTTCCCTTCCCAGCTCCTTTCAACTAACGTTCCCCTTCTTTCGCCAGCAGTCGCTGGGAAGCAGCCTTTTTTTTTACCACTGTGCAAATATTTGCTCTTTATAAAAATGCCGTCATTAAGATAGCCTGCATAGGTGTGTGTGTGTGTGTGTGGGGAGGGGGGGGGGGAGGCGATGTACCGGAGAAATGTTAATTTGCTGCTTTACAAAGGGCCTCTCGCTTATTCCTCCTCTTCGTGAGGAAATGCTGGCAGGGAACCAGCGGGGGGAACCCACCGTCTGGGACTGAACAGGCTGAGGCAGGGAGAGGGGGGAGGGGAGGAGGGTGTGGGGAGGCTTTAAAAGAGAGAGGGGGGGGGGGGGTGGGGGGGGTGGGGGGGGGGACTGTGCGAGAGTGTAGGTGAGAGAGAGAGAGAGAGAGAGAGAGAGAGGTGATGGAGAGAGGTGGGTGAGGGAAAGGGAGAAAGGGTTGAATGTGAAGGAGAGACGTTTGGGTGAAAGAGAGGTGCGGGTGAGGTTTGAAGAGAGAGAGAGGAAGGTGCGATGATGAAAAATAAAGGTGCGAGTGAAATTGCGATAGTCTGAGTGCGGCGGGAAGAAAGGAACATTTGAAGTCTGCTTTTAGACGGCCATGTTTCCTCTGGGATTCACCTTCAGAGGAACCTGTTTCAACAAGGACCACCAGATAGAGCGAAGCCTCGTTTCCCTGTGCAGTACTGCTTTGTTTTTTCCTGCTGCTGTTTCTGCTCACCTACTGCTCGCGGAGCCCCTTCTTATAGACACTACACACACGTGAAGGTTCATCTACTTTCTGTTGTTGTGCTCATCTAGTGTGGTTTTGGGTTCAGTCCCCTCCTCATCATTAGGTCTCCTCCTGTGAAGAGCTAAAGACCCAAAGAGGGGCTGTGGTGAATGGACGGATTAGAATCCATTTCATCAGTGTGCTGGCATCTGTTGCAAGGTTGCCTTTTAAACAGCCACCCCTTTGTCTAAGGTGAGGAACCCCGGCCAATTCGTCTAAATTAAAGGTGGCTGTTTCCGTTGGCAACAGGTCCCCGGCTAGGGGCTGGCAAACGGGGTTGGCCTGCCCTGGCAGAGAGCCTGGGAAGGGGGGGGGGGGGGGGGACTGAGATGTCTACACTGTAGAGAGAGTCCATGACGCATCTACCACTCACAGACAGAAAGACAGACAAACAGGCTGACAGACAGAAGGACACGATGGTACGGAACAGACTGACCTTGCGGGCCAACAGCTTTAGGAAGGACTACTCAGGCCCCCCTTTGGGCTCAGGCAGGCTGGGGTTTAGGAAGGACCTAGTATCACAAATCCGAAATGTCTGTAAAGATACAACAGCGTGCAGACTGGCCCCTGTAATCATACGCGTATTAAAATCCCCTTTTTAAACCTTCGTCCATCGCGCAAATTTGTTGTGTTCGGTAGAATATCGACGTAAAGAAACAGAAAACAATGCGTTACTCCACCCCTCAGAGTTACCAAGCTCTGTGCCGTCTCCGAAGAGAAGTTCTGCTACAACATAGAAGCACTGCTTGATCCCGTATCAGGAGGGAATGGATCTTTGTGGTGATGCTAAGAGCTAGAACCTTCTGACTCTAATTCCCCAGCCCAAAGGTTTTGGCTTCGATCCCTCAATGTCTGCATCTTCACGTGTCCCCAATCAAAATGCCTCATCTACTGCTCATTAATGGCATGTATTATCTGCTAAAACATAACTATATACTATTCTTTTTTATTCTTGTTACGTGATAATTGTAACGAGGAAGTACAGTTAACTAGCGATCCAGACTGCTGGTGTGTGTGTGTGTGTGTGAGCTCCTCAACCGCTGAGACTCATCTTGGTCCCACTTTACGTGAGTTGCTATTCACATTTATTCCGGCAGAAGAGCAGCCACTTCTCACATATATATATATGCATACAAAAATTTATATTTGATGTGAGATGACGTGCGTGGGTAGAAGTTCTCCAGGTCTTCATATTTTTCTTCTTCTTCTCCTGTGTGCCACTTAGTGCATCTACTGCTTCCATTTTCCACTGGAGTCTCTCTCTCTCTCTCTCTCTCTCTCTCTCTCTCTCTCTCTCTCTCTCTCTCTCTCATGCTGTCCTCGTCAATCAGTTGCCAAGCTGCTATCTGTCATCGACACAACGCTAGAGTGTGGGAGGGAGAGCGCTCCTCTTCTATCCACTCTCTCTCTCCCTCTCCCCTACTCTCTCTCCTTCTTCCAAGTATTCCTCCTCCCAAATTCAATTTATTTCCATAGGTGAACACTCCCACGCGCTTCCGTTTACCATTCGTCACCAGCTCCCCCCCCTTAACCCGCGGATACACCCCCACCAAGACCACCCTTCCATCCTCTTCCTCAACGCTGCCGGCTGGGTCGCAGATTTCCCACGTACACCCCTAAACGTTTACGCAAGCACCAGCGTGCTCTCACACTACACCCCTACCCGTTTAAGCAGGTATCACCATGCAGCCCTACCCCATTTACGCAAGTATCACCACATGCTATGCTCACACAGTAAACCCCTAGCCGTTCACTCAGGTATCAGCGTAGGCTCCCACCGTACACCCCTACTCATTAACGCAAGTATCATTGCCAATCCAACCATACACACCAATCCGTTTAGGCAGGTATCGCCCTACACTCACACCGTACAACCCTACCAATATATCACTACAGAATATTTTATTATTATAATTATTATACGCAAGTATAAGCAACTATCACCATGCATTCAGATATGTAAAATAGCATATAGAATATGGTACACATAGAATGGTGATCAGTTACACTTTTACGACGGATATCAGCATATACATTCACAACCTAGCTCTAATTTCACTGTACAGTTATACCTCTTCAACAAATATCACCATACAATTATGACATTATAATCTTTTGTTTTCATGTACTAATGTACACTAGTTGTATCATAGTATTGATAACTTGTGTAACTACTCAACCAAAACCCTAGTTGTATTATTACATGCAGCCATATATCTATCAGCTACATTCAGAAACATCACTGAACGCTTATACTGCTACACCAAATTCTCCATACAATGATATTATTGTACTCCTACCAAAATGGGCCCTATACACTCACACTCCTATGACAAATAGCACAGTTATGTTACACTCCTAGAAGAAATATCACAACATAGTCACACTTTTAGCACACAAATCTCCATCAGTTTACTTGCAATACAAATTAATAATTGAGTAAATTGATCTTCACAGCGGTTATTGGGCCATGTAGGTAGGGCGTTAATCATGCTTAACAATTAACCATCGTTCACATTCAACTGCGAGTGATTTCTGGAAAATGAGGTTTCTGGCATTAACTGCATGCAGCATATTCATACATTAAAATAATGGGACATATTCTGTCAACATTCTATGGGTGTAGTCATCCTTTTAAACTCACATTCCCTCATGTGATTCATTGAAGACTTAGATTGAATAAGATTAAGACTAGATTAACTAAATTAATCAAGACAATTTATTCTTATTTTTGATATAAATATAGAGAGAATAAAATGTCGATATATATATATTTTTAATTAAAGTTGATTTTCCACTTCCTCTCAACAATTTCAGTTCTTTACAATATTCCTGAGAGAGCTATTAGCCTTTACACTTGATGATTTATCACGGCTGGGTACGCCAATGTCAGGTTCAAACAGGCAAAAATTAATACTTTTGTACAATACTTTCCTGTTAATTAACAGTTCAATTTTTGCCGTGAATGTAATCTGTCTGCTTCTATAATTGTCATCCTGCACCTTACTTTGTATTTTATAAGCATTTCTCTGGGAGAGAAAGGAAAAATCACACATACACACGCACACCCACACTCTCTTTCTCTCCAAAAATTAGTTTTCAAGTCCAGACATTATTTATTTCCACAGCAACAGAATCATTCCACGATTCTGTCCTCAATGTCAGTAAAGCCACAAGGGGACGTGGTCTGTGACAGGTTCAGATCCCCCTTCCCTTCCACTCTGAGTCCTGGATTACTGACACTCAATCCCATGCTGATTGTGGTGGCCCACCACATCCTTTCATGCATCTTCTGGCATGTGCACATTGGAAACGAGTGCATGGGTGTATTTGCGCGGATTTAGTGCGGCCGAGCACAGGAGACATGGGGGATGTCTCCATGCTGGATGAGGGTTTTTTTGTGGAGTTCTGTGACAGTGGAGAATAGAGGATTATGGTCGTAAACCCCTTTTTTATGGAGGGATTTTGTAGCCTCCAAATAAATAGAACAAATAAACAGAATTCTGCTGAATGCAGAATTTGAGTTTGTGAAAAGCAGATTGTATTGCATTCCCTTCCTGAATGCTGTTTTTTGGGGTTTTAGATTCATGTACTCTAATGACATTGATAGCAAACTCACTCCATAGTTAACACTAAAGTGATGATCAGTGATCCAAGGATCATATTTCAATCTAGAAAATGAATTTCCTGCAGAAAATGTGGTGAGTGCTTGAAAATATGTTTTAATAATGCCATATAGTTTAAAACGTAAAGAAATGTTAAATAGCTTAAATCAAGTGACAAGCTTTGAACAGTTCAAAAGTCTAAAAAGAGTAATTAATGTACACATGCACAACCATTTAAAATGGTTGGAAACAAATGAAGTGAAGATTTAAACAAATAGCAAAAAGGGATCAAGTTTGAATACATTTGAGATAAAATCTAGAATAGCTGAGCTTTTCTGATAAAGTTTGAAATGGTTGAATCATGTCAGTGTTACAGTCGTGTGTGTGTGTGTGTGTGTGTGTGTGTGTTTGTGTGTGTGTGTGTGTGTGTGTGTGTGTGTGTGTGTGTGTGTGTGTGTGTGTGTGTGTGTGTGTGTGTGTGTGTGTGTGTGTGTGTGTGTGTGTGTGTGTGTGTGTGTGTGTGTGTGTGTGTGTCTCGCACTCTAATCTCAGCGTAAATCAATGACACCAACTGAAAACAAGCCAACATGGAAGTGGAACTTTGACTGTTCCACTGTTCCATCATTGACTTCCATTGTAAAAAAATGTATTTTAAAAGTAGAATATCTTCAAAAGTCTAAAATATTACAAAAATTCTGAAATTCCAAGCTAATATGAAATTTTTTATATTGGAATGGAGTCCCTAGGGGAAAATTGAGGAAGGAGATAGGTCCCAAAGTTTGTACAGAATAATAAAGAAGAAAGAATAAAACTTAAGAAGAACAATAGTTGAGCGCTGCATGCAGCACTCACCTAAATATATGAAGCGGTATGAAATTAAACTGTTGATTCTGAAAAAGGTATAGATTACATCAAAATTCATTTTATTTTTTATTTTAACGATTAAAAAAGTGTTTTACCAAGTTACGAAGTCTGAAATAGTTTAAGTGTCAGAGAATGGGCGGACGGCTTTGCCGTCCTTCCATTTTAAAAAATGTAAAGAAATATCTTAAAATATTTTAAAATATAAATGGTAGCGAGCGATTCCAAGCTTAAATTGTTGGAGGTGTAGGGTACCAACATTTGTAGAGAATGAGAAAGAAAGAGAAAGAAAGAAAGAAAGAAAGAAAGAAAGAAAGAAAGAAAGAAAGAAAGAAAGAAAGAAAGAAAGAAAGAAAGAAAGAAAGAAAGAAATAATTGAGTACTGCATGTAGCCCTCACCTAATTAATTGTTCTCCAGGGAGTAACATGGCAATGGTTATCAACATGTATTGAGCAAGATGGCCGCTGAATTTAACACTCCAGTTTGTTTGTGAAGGAATTCTCTAATTTCTTTGATTTCTAACAAGAATTCTTTGAACATTTTGAGAGCCATATGTTGTGCTATTGAAAATACCTCCTTCCATAGTTTCATACATGGTGGATGGTTTTAAAAGTGGAGATATCTGAAGGATTGAGTTCCAAAGCTGGGTGAGCCCCATAAACCGCAACAAACATACTCCTGGCAACGTCTTGGTAAGAAAGTCTGCTGTATATCATTCCTAAAAGTTGGATTAGGAAAGTTTGAGCTGTTCCACTATGACTGGTCATAATGGCAACAGAAGAACAAACAAAGGTGCTTCAAACGATGATCCTGGTGATCCTGAGTTTGTGACATTGGACACTGTTATGGAATTACTGAATCACTGTTATGGAATGAATCCGACTCAGCGTCGGATTCATGCGCTCCACACCCCCATTCGCCTGAGGGTTGTAGAAGGCTGTGCGGTCTGATTCCCCGCTGTGCGGTCTGATTCCCCGCTCACAACAAAAATTTGTGAACTCTGCAGAGATGAATTGCGGCCCATTGTCTGTTGTGATTGTCGCGGGCATGCCCCAACGAGCAAAAAGCACCTCCAGAAAGTCAATGACTGCCTGTGTGGTGACTGACCCAGTGGAGACTGCCTCTGGCCACTTAGAGTACAGGTCATAGGCCACGATGAGGAACCGTTGGTGATGTGGGACGCCACGGAGCTCCCCACAAATGTCCATTTGGATGTGCTCCCAAGGCCCAGCTGGCCACTGCAGTGGCTAAAGGGGAGGAGCTGGTGGGGGACCGGTCTTTCCACTCACTAGGCAGGCTGTGCAGTCTCTCACCATAGCCTCCACATCTCCATCTATGCCCGGCCACAAGCGCTGCTTGACCTTGACAATGCCGAGGTGGCCTTCATGAGCCATGGCCAGGACACGTGTCTATAGGGCGGAGGGTATGACTGTGCAATGGCCCCTTGCAATGCAGTGGTCGTTCCAGCAAAAAAGTTCATCCTTAAAGCGGCGGACTGCCAGACTGTCTGGTAGGCCGGAGGCTGGAGGCCACCCAGAGTGGATGAAAGTGTGGAGCCGTGAGAGCACTGGGTTCTGTTCGGAGGCCTGTTGGAGCTCATGAAGTGACACTGTTGCCGCGAGAGGGGAGTGGAGGAGCTTGATGAGGTCCAGGTCGCTGGGGTCTGGATTCGGGTCCACAGCTGGAGGTGGCGTGGAGCGTGACAGTATATCCGCCACCACATTCTCTCGTCGTGGATGGCAGGTGTTGATGTCGTCCAGAAATATCACCACCCCTGGGATACCAGCGAAGATGGTGGACATTATTTTCTGAAAACAGCTAGGGGCGGAGCATAGGCCAAAAAGGACTCTAGTGTAGCGGTAGACCCCTGCATGTGTGACGATAGCGGTGAGGTTACGAATGTCTGGGTGCAGAGGTACCTGCAGGTAGCCTTGGCGGAGGTCATGCTTGGAAAACCTCTTGGAGCCGTAAAACTGAGAAGTCAGTTCCTATGATATGGGCAGCGGGTATTTGGCAGGTACCACAGCCTTGTTCACCGCCCTCAGGTCCACACACACACGCAAACCACCTGACTTTTTCTTTGCTATGACCAGGTTAGAGATCCAGGGCGAGGCGTTGACTGGCTCAATGATGCTTAGTTCCAACATTTTTGTCAGCTCTGCTGTGACGTCATCGCGTAGTGCCAGGGGAATGCGGCGGAGAGGCTTTCCGTGTGAAGGAGAGGCTGATGGGTGAAAGCTGAGATTACAGCCCAGACCAGAAAAGAGCGGTGGCCATCGCTGTTCCCATGGTGAGCTGACCTGGAGAATCGTAGCCCCACAGCTGTCCATGAATGCGAAGCCCAAGCTGGTGATGAGCCCCATGAGGTTAGCTCCATGTCGCGCCACCTGAAAAATGAAGGTAGCCAGGGATTTGTTGCCATGGTGCACTGAACAGCTGAGGGAGCCCACTAAGTCGATCTTTGAATTGCCATATCCATGGAGAACAGCCGAAGGCGTCTTCAGCGTGATGTGGGGCAGGGAACGCTTGACTGTAGCCCAGTTGAGAAGAGACAAAGCCGCTCCGGTATCCAGCAACAACGGTACACAGACCCCATCTAATTCCACTGTGCACGTCTTGAAGGACACAAGGCCAGAGCTGACTGTGTGTATGGGTGTTGGGGCTGACGAGCTAGCCCCAGCCTGTCGTGGGCCTGTCTGTGGGCCGACCACAGCCGGTGCAGAACGACATAATTAACTTTTGGAATTTTGGGATGGGTTGCATGTTCCGCGAGCTGGTCCCTTATCAATTCCTCCTCCATATCACCGAACTTACAGAAAACGGCTAAGCTGCGGATGTCGGCTATATAGTGCTGGACTGACGCACCCGCTTTTTGCTCGCGCTGCTGGAACACTATCCGGCGGAGAATTACCGTCTGTGGAGCCGCAAAGTGCGCTTCAAGTAGCTCGGTAGTATCCTTGTACTTTCTCGCCTGTCCCAGGGTTCTGAATATGCGCTGTCCCTCGGTATCGAGACAATGCACAAGGAGTGCTCTCCGTCGCGGGTCGCTAGCTTCGTTCAGTCCGAGAGCTGCGATGTATGTCTCAAACGACTCAAGCCAACGAATCCAAGGTACCGGACTCGGGAGGCTCGCCTGGTAGTGCAAGGAAAGGTGTAGGTGGTGGGAGTGCAAGCTCCATCTTCGTCGTCAATGTTGTGTGTGAAAACACTGAAAGAACAACGAGAGCTGTGACATGTTTTACTGTTTAATTAAACTTCCTCGAACACACACACAAACCGCAAACCAGCATCGGTCCTATCAAAATAAGGGCACACCGTAAAACACTGTCATGCAGACATAACAATAACCTGGTTGCCATTACTAGAAAAATCAAGGTTCCTAAGGCAGGAAACAAGATAAAATTCCACCGGTCGTTCAGGAGGTTTAATCATGACCTCTATGTGAAGGACATCAGTGATGAGCAGGGGTCAGATGTCTGTTTGGAGAATGATCCAGATATTGCGCTGAGTAAGTTTATGGAAAAGCTAACCAAGGTGGCTGACAAACACGCCCCCTTAAGGAAACCCACAGCTAACAGTAACAGTGCTCGATGGTTGAGTAGGGAACTGAAGGCTTTGATGACTCAGCGTGATAATGCTAGAAAGGTTGCAATTCAATCAGGTTGCCTGAATGATAGGGAAAAATACTGTAGATTAAGGAACATGGTTACGAGCTGAACAAGAACATAAAAAAAGATTATTATCAACAGAAGCTCAGTGATCCTAAAAACAACAGCAAGGAAATATGGAAATCACTGAATGAAGTTATGAGACGGAAATCACACATGAACAACATTTATGTTGACTGTAATGGTGTTTTCATTACTAAACAACAGGAAATTGCTAATTATTTTAATGATTTTTTATTAATATAATTGATAAATGAATAGCCACTTTGACTCCGAAACATGGCTCTCTATCACATGCATTGATAGACAATTGTATTATGGGAGGAAAATGGTGTTCTTTTAAATTAAAAGATTACTGAGCAAGATATTGGAAAGGCTTGTTTTTAATCTAATCTAAGAATATTTTATTAAAAATGAACAGATTATTAACACAAAATCCCAGCATGCATATCGAGTTGGTCATTCAACTAACTCTGCTATTGTTCATATGACTGACAAATGGTTTAAAGAAATGGACAACAAAATAATTGTGGGTACTGTTATGCTTGATTTTAGTGCAGCTTTTGACATTATTAGGAGGCAAAGAATGCTTTTCAATGGAAGCTTATCAGTCAACAAAGATGTCCTCTGTGGAGTGCCTCAAGGAAGCTGTCTGGATCCTCTTTATTTTCTATCTTTACCAATGACCTGCCCTATGTTCTGGAACAGACAAAAGTAGTAATGTATGCTGGTGATGACTCAACTATGTTCTGCGCTGCATCTACATACAAGGAACTGACTGATGTATTATGCAACGAATTACAAATTGTGTCTGATTGGGTAAAGGACAACAAATTAGTATTGAACATCACTAAGAATAAGTGCATGGTTATTGGCACCAGGAGAAGGATTGTCAGAGACTCCTGTTTAAATCTATCTATGGGTGGAATTCCAATAGAGCAATTGAGCAAGTAAGGACAATTAAATTACTTGGCATTATAATAGATGATCAATTGTTATGGTCTGACCATATTGATTCAATTGCTGTAAAAATGGGACAGGGTATTGCTATGACTAGAAAATGCTCTTTCAGGAATCAGGTGATTCAGGCTCTAGTTCTCTCTCACTTAGGGTACTGTATGGTTGTGTGGTCCAGCGCCGCTAAAAAACATATAAAGAAACTCCAACTGGCTCAAAATAGAGCTGCAAGATTGGCTCTTCAATGTACTTTTACAACTTATGTCATGAAGATGCACAACAGTCTGTCATGGTTGACCGTTGAGGCTAAAGTAACATCTAGTCTTGTAATGTTTACCCAAAATGCCGTTGATAGGAAACCGTTGTTTTTTTTTTAGAACATCTAGTCATATGACTAGACTGGTCAGAAAAGGCTGTTTTGCTGTCAGTCAATGGAATCCCTTACCTATTAGAATAAGAAGCGTCAACGGTAAACATAGACTAAAGAAAATCATCAACATATAATGAAGGAATCTACACAACAGGAATGACTCTCTTTGCTTGATGTACTTGTAAACTTTTATATGGTTTTTATTGAGAGGTTAATGATGTTTGTACAATGTATTTAAGTGTTGTATATACAGTGTTTCTAACTTTTGTGATATTGATAGGTTTTTGTACTGCATGTTTGTTTATATGTCTGTGTATTGTTTTTTGTTTTATGTGGACCCCATGATTGGCGACCACAGCTGTGGAAGCTAATGGGGATCTGAATAAAAAAAAAGAAGAAAAAAAAAGTCAAACAAGTGACATTTATATATGTATTTGGTTGCTCTTGGTTGCCCTCAATTCTGAAAATTTGAACAAAGTTTAACAAAAACTTTGGTGACTGCATGCCAATGACATATTCCTAGCCCACAATAAACAAATGGTTGCAAGAAATATTTTGATTTAATGTGCCATTGAACACATAATTGTCATGTTTTATTTTAAACATTGTTGTCTGTTTTCTGAGACATTTTGACAGATATTACTTTTATTGAGAAAAAAGAGGTGTAAAATCCTCAGTTTTTACCAGTCTTCCCCGACCAGTAGAGAATATTCCCCTCTGCTCTGAACTCAGACAATTCTATTTGAAGGCCCTTTAATGTCACGATGTAGGGACACTGATGCTTACACCAAGATATGTGTGAATGTGTGGAGCTTTATCTGGGCA
>NC_082383.1:13176433-13178933 GCF_031168955.1 Gadus macrocephalus | reverse complement strand
ACACCCCACCCTAACCTACATGGTGTAGCGGCACCGGGTGTTCTGTCACGGGGCGTTACGGGAGCGTGGCTCGGGGCCCCGCTTGACCTTTTGTCTTTGCAACGCGCCGCATGTATCATTGTCATTTAAACACGAGACGCGGACAAAGGCGGGCCATGGGAGATGGATGGGTGGAGGGTGCTGAAATAGGAATCAGGAGTTATTTTCTGTCACCCTTGATGGAGCACTCCTCTGTCACACATGTAGCAACAGACCTCTTGGGGGGGGGGGGGGGGGGATACATGCCTTCATTTCCAACTCTTAAAAGGTGTGTAATACAAACACACACAATGTGTGTCTGGACGTATGGCGATGATGTCCTCCTAGTTATTAGTTAATTCCACTGAGAGGTTTCATCTATTTATTCAGTCTATGTATGGATTATTGCAGACTTATACAATAAATGTGGACGTCACATCCCGGACAGTAGATCCTCACACAGAACCTTCAATTATGAAATGTATGTAAACATTTTCTTTTTCTTGCAAATATATTGATCTCTTCCCTGTATTGTTCTGATATTTAAGATGACTGCACCAGCACACACACACACACACACACACACACACACACACACACACACACACACACACACACCACACACCACACACACACACACATACACATACACACACACACACACACACACACACACACACACACACACACACCACACGCACGCACGCACACACACACACACACACACACACACACACACACGCACGCACGCACACACACACACACACACACACACACACACACACACACACACACACACACACACACACACACACGCACACACACACACACACACACACACACACACACACACACACACACACACACACACACACACAGAGACCACAACCCCAGACACACACTCACACACACACACACACACACACACCACCAGAGCACACAGGGGAGGGCTTAATTACGCTCTCGTTTTCCATGTGACAATCAATAATCCAATTCATGCAATCATTCATGCTGTCATCTTAATCAATACCCTGGCGGGAGCGTTCGTCACACGTTGGGATGTCCTGGGGATCGGGGCCCTTGGTTTCATGGCATGTTTACGATGCTGCTTTTACTGTTTTACTGTCCTGTCGTGTTTACCAGCCGTTTACCATTACAAACCCCCATTAACTCAAACATTAGAGTGGGGAAACACCATGTTCATAAACATCAGTGTCCTAAACATATCTAGTATCACATGGGGATTTAAATGTATGTTTTATAAAGTATATGTTTAGCATGTAATGAATAGGAAACAAAATACCTTTAATTATAATCACTTGATAATAATGAGGTCATTTTTTAACAATGTGAACAAATGGGCAAACAAATTACACTGTCCTGTTTTTTACATTGACATCACATGATTCAAGTATATCGAAAACCGTAGTCAATTTATCAAGAAAGGTAGCATTTCATTTTATTTAGCACTCAATGTAATACACAAATAAATGAATAAACCAAAAGGGACTTAAAAACTGAGACTGATGACACTGAAAAGTTATTAATAAATAAATAAATCTGCGGTCAAGTCACTTTAAAGCAAAAAAAAGGAAAACACACAACAAAAGGCCCATTTCAAAACCAATGAGGCGAAGCCCTTATAAGCATGTGTTCGTATTGCCACAACAGTCACACACGTCAGCTATTAAATGAGCTGTGGTGTGGCGTTGACTGCCCTTGTGAGTCATTTACATTTGCAATTACATTTAGGTCATTTAGCAGACGCCTTTATCCAAAGCAACGTACAATAAGTACATTTGTCAGAAGAAAGAGAAACAATATATCGCTGTCGGTACAGTAAGTGCCAAGCATGTTCTATACAGAGTGCTAGAGAACTCTGAACAAGTGAGTCTTGAGTCTCTTGCGGAACAGCACACCGGCGTCACTCCCACAACGCGTCACCAATATCTAATGATGCTTGCGATGATCTGAAGGTCACCATGACGACAAACAAGAGCAGAGGGTCATTTTCCACGCGACACGGACGGGCCCAGACTCACATCACCGGCAGAAGCGGCAGACATCCGTCAACACGGCACCATTGCACCACGCCATGCGATGTGTTTTCCCGCTGAAGCCCCGAAGCCGTTGCTCATTTGTTCCATTGTTACGGCACGCCACCAAAAGACCCATTTACTTAACTGTCCTATTGTTTCCCTCTTAAGACGCTCATCTCCAGCACATTGGGAGCCCATGAGCAGAGAGTGTTCTGAAGGAGACTCTCCAGCGGGCTTCCTTTGTCCCTCTGAAGGAATCTGACTGCACAAGATACCCCCTCTTCTCCTCTCAGGAGAGGAGAGATGGGAGAGGGGGAAAGGAGAGAAGGGGAGAGGAGTGAAGAGAAGGGGAGAGGAGAGAACATGAGAAGTGTGGAGAGGAGGAGAGGAGGAGAGAAGGGGAGAGGAGAAGGGGAGAGGGGAGAGGAGAGGAAAGGAGAGAG
>NC_082383.1:13066433-13173933 GCF_031168955.1 Gadus macrocephalus | reverse complement strand
GACCTAATTTATGTATTAATACCCATGCAGCGCATTTGTCACAATGTGTTAAAGCCAGCCCTGACGGGAGTAGGCTCTATGATTTCTTTGCTAGCTATCCCTACACATTACCATTCCAAATCAAACTACCTCATGACCCCTCGTTAGGAATTCCCCTGTATACCCCTACATATTCTACTCAGTATCGGTTATTATTATTAACTTGAGCGTGCAACCCTTTTACTATATATTTATATGTATTTGTATTTCTACATATACATACATATAATTGTATATAATATGTATACATATATTTGATATTATGCTTTGATTTTTCTCAGCTGTATCTCACTTTGGATAACAGTATCTGCTAGATGAAGAATTTGAAATGTCGTGCAATTAAACCGTTGACTGTTACTTGTTATAGTGTGAAAAGTATAACAGGTATTCTCAAGGTGCGATGGGTATGTGTGCGTGACAAGACCCATCCAATGGCGGGTGAAACAGGGGAAGAGGTGCGAATTTTTGAAGTCTCAGAGTGCATTTCGTCTATTCAAAAAGACTCTGCTGGCGTTGCCTAAAGCGATAGAGACAGACATCTTATTGGCTTATTTATACGCGAGCAATCCGGTCTTCACAGGCTGCGGGGGAAAACAAAAGGGCCCTTTTATGAAAACATTTCCCAGCACCAGATGAAGGGACTCCGAGGAGAGAGTTCCACCCAGGAGAGGGCTCTCCAACTGGGGTGACGCGGGGAGACGACAACCCCTGCCTTTGTTGTCGGTGTGGGAGTGTGGGTCAAAGTCGAACACAGTGTCATGACTGTAAGTCCAGCCCTGGCTAGCTAGAGTGTAAAGTATGTGTCCCATTTTCTTCCTTTCTTCTCGTCGTCCCAACACCTCAAAAACAAAAATCCAACTGTATTTTCCGTACATAAAAAAACATTGCATTTCTGTTATTTTGTTCCTCTCTATTTTGTCTTAATACTTTCATAGCTAAAGTTGTATAGTAGTTATCCGTATCCATTTACTGATATGGAGTTTATCTTATAATCTTCCTTTTTTCCCAACAACAGAATTGTCCATCATGTCTATACCTAGAAAATGAAGACGAGCACTAAGAAAGCAGCACTACACTTCACAACACGTTCTGTGTGCCAGAGCTGCCATATCTCCTCCTCAGTCGAGAATTTCCATCTAATCCATAAGACAGGCAAGTATTTCCCCTTCCTCCTGTTCTCCCACACACACACACACCGCACACACACACACACACACACACACACACACACACACACACACACACACACACACACACACACACACACACACACACACACACACACACACACACACACACACACACAAGCGCACAACGACACGTGTGTGCACTGCACGCACAGACAATCACATGCTGAAACCCGCAGTGGAAACCTCCTGCTTATTCTACACAAAATGACAGAATCCCAGCTGGCTGACAGGTATACAAACCCAATCACACACACATCACATACATGCACAAGTGTACACACACAGCATGCACACACACACACACACACACACACACACACACACACACACACACACACACACACACACACACATGCACACACACACACAGACACACAAACACACGCAGACATGCACACACACAATGTTATAGTGTGTCAAAGGAGCATGCCTTTTGCACCTTTTACAACAGTGCCCTGTGCGTGTCAATAATCTCACACCTGACGCCCACATACAACCAGGATACCATTGGCAGCCCGACTGCACACAGTAGCATTACTTTATTATGGTTTCACTCCCATTACACCACAAGAAGGCTTTGCCCTGCTTCAACAATATGTTTAAATGGGTTCCTTACCAAGGCTATTAGGTGAATAAGGCCCATACCAAGACAGAAAATATAATCTTTTTTACATTGATTTATATGGCCATTGAATCATTTAGCAGACTATGCTTTTTTCAAAAGTGATTACAGTTTGACGTTGAGAATAATCAAAGCATAATCTCAATATTGAAGTAACTATCAAAATAAAATCCTGCAATTCGCCTTCTTTCGTTAATATTTTTTTTAAATGCTGGACAACCTTGTTTAAAAAAAGAATGAGATAGAGAGAACAAGAGAGAGAGAGAGAGTGCACAGAGTAACGATAGGCCGATTACAGACCACAAAAGGTTATGAGTCTACTTTCTCCGAACATAAAGCTCATGAAATGTGCAGTTTGCAGTGCATCTGTCCATTCCTCTTTGGACTCAGCCTAGATTTGGACTCCCATTCGTTACCGTGCCTACGATCCGCCCAGCACGCGGTCCCGCTATGGCCGCACGTATTGATTTACTATTATGTTGTATGTGGGAGAAAATCCATAGCCCTCCCTTTAAATAACCATCACTGGCCGACAAGAGAGATACATCACAGAGAAATAATATCGAATCGGAGCACATGAGATACTCCACAGACCCCACCCCTCCTCTGGTGGGCCAGGGGTTTCCTGCAGGACAGACGGACCGATAGTGGATTGTCTCAAAGAGCTTTGCTGATTCAGGGTTTGATATTCTTCCCGCCAGTGCATTTTGTGTCTTATTAAGAATTCACTGTTGTATACAAACACGCCTGAGCCTATTGGTGGCACTACACTGTGTTTGTGTGTGTGTGTGTGTGTACGTGTGTACGCTTGTGTGTGTGTGTGCGTGTGCGTGTGCGTGTGTGTGTGTGTGTGTGTGTGTGTGTGTGTATGCATGTAAGTGAACGTGTGTGTATGTTTTGTTTGCCGATAAGTGAGTGGAAAGCCGGCACCTGTCTGAACCTGTGGCTAATCTCACCTGACGACACACAAGATGAAAATAACTTAACTCAGAAACGGCAATATTTTGACAGTGTGACGCCTTGACTGGTGCACACACTGCATGTATTATTACTGTGACACCTCCTCAAAACCAACATGACATTTCACGCATATAACAAGCTGAGAAACAGAAAAGAAGAGAGACAGATATATATATATATATATATATATATGTATATATATATATATATATATATATATATATATATATATATATATATATATATATATATATACATATATATATATATATATATATATAGAGAGAGAGAGAGTGAGAGAGGGAGAGAGAGAGATAGAGAGAGAAAGAGAGAGAGAGGGAGAGAGAGAGAGAAAGAGAGATTTTTTGCTATTACAATGTAGTAATAATAATTATTCATTTGTACCTTATGTTTGTATCTCAGTTTATATTTTGTGCTTTTTGAATCCATAGTAGAAGGAGAGAGAGAGAGAGAGAGAGAGAGAGAGAGAGAGAGAGAGAGAGAGAGAGAGAGAGAGAGAGAGAGAGAGAGAGAGAGAGAGAGAGAGAGAGAGAGAGAGAGAAGGAAGGACAGAGAGAGACAAAGCAGAGAGAAAGAGAGAGAGACAGTAGCACCAGGCGCCTGCACCATTGGTGTTCAGGAAGAGGTCTTCTGCTTTGTGCTGTGGTTCCCCATACCTGCACCTCTCACTTCCTGTTGTCAACAGCTTGATACCCGGACGTACCAAGACTCAGGGTGTACAGACAGGGCAGCCTAGGTATACACACACACACACACACTCACACACACACACACACACACACACACACACACACACACACACACACACACACACACACACACACACACACACACACACACACACACACACACACACACACACACACACACACACCACACCACACACACACACACACATGTCTGTAACAGTTTTCTGGCTGAAAAGTTTCCAACAAATTACTGTTTTCAAACAAAGGAAGACTGGAGGGAGCAAGAGGAATTCCATAGGTTGGCATGGCAACCTTTTTTGAAAGCATCAGACCAGTTTTGTGGGGATTTTTCCTTTAGACAGGGCCAATGTCTTGAAGCTACTTTTATGTGTATGGGTGTGTGTTGTGTGTGTGTGTGTGTGTGTGTGTGTGTGTGTGTGTGTGTGTGTGTGTGTGTGTGTGTGTGTGTGTGTGTGTGTGTGTGTGTGTGTGTGTGTGTGTGTGTGTGTGTGTGTGTGTGTGTGTGTGTGTGTGTGTGCGTGTGTGCAGAAATAGTGACAAAATATAAATCAAAACCACAGCTCACATCAAGACAAAGATAATATTCAGAAATTAAATAAATAAGAGCCATGAAAAGCCATTGCTTATTTGCAATGACTTAAAATAACAGAAGAGCTGTGGATGGCATTTTTACTGCTTGTCAACCCTTTGTTCAAAACGCCAGGCGGCCCCCACTATCTCTCTAAATGTAATACAAATCTCAAATCCCTAATGTGCTCTTTGCACAACTAAAGCGAGCTCTCGTGTTATCTCTCGGCTGCTCTTCCCCGGCACTCCTCTCCTCCTCTCCTCCTCTCCTCCTCTCCTCCTCTCCTCCTCTTCTTTTTTTCAGCCAATCAAAGCCGAAAGTGAATTATAATAAAAACAGAAGCTGTAGGGTTCATATCGGCCCGGCTGCATTTCCATATAGATAGACGCGCACATTAAACAAGTCTGGCTGCCAGCTCTCCTTCTCTCGTCCTCTCTTTTTTTCCTTTATTATTATATATAACATTTTCAGACGGAGAGATAGTCTTTCCATCAACATCATCCAGTTGTTACCTCCCCCAATTTCTCTCCATCTCGCTCTCAGCCGCTCTCTCTGTAACGCTCCACTCTCTTGTCTTTATTTCAGTATCTGCTCACCTTGCCCTCCCCTCTCTTCCTCTCTCTCTTGCCAACCCTCTGTGTTTGATCTTTTTGTTAACCATGGTTAAGATGCCCTCTTTAACCGTCTGCCCGTGTTTAATTTTGAAGGAACCTAACAGAGGGTTTCCCTGGTGTGGACACTTCTTAGGATGCCCATCCATTGCGCTGCGCAATTCAACCACCTCACACCACCTCTGTCCTTGCCAGAGCTCCATAATGAGCACACCATGGGGAAAAGGAAACGGAAGGGAGGAGGAAGGAAGGATGGATGGTCAAAAAAGAAGGGGCAGCTAGCGAGAATGACGGGAACAAAGTGATAGTTTGATAGCAACAAGGAAAGATTACCAGAGATAGAGAGAGAGGGAGAGAAGGAAGGAATGAGGGGAGGAAATAAATAAAGGAAGGAATAGATAACAGGCCGTGGATGGAAAAGAGGATGGAATAGAAAGACGGAAGGAACTAACAAGAGAAGACAGAGAGGGAAGGCAGAAAAGGGAGAAAAGGGGGGAAATAAAGAAAGAAAGAAAGCAAGAAAAAAAATCATGGCGCTTCAGGCTTGCATGTAAATTAAAACACAATAAAAAAAAAAACAGGCAAATAATCTGTTCCCAGGAGACGACGTGCGGGGCCGGGAGGAGCGGAGAGAGCCGGCTCTTAGGATAAGGGCCCCCGCGTCACTCATCATTAGGCTGGCATCAGAGAGCAGGGCGCTATATCTGGCTCACAGGCACGTGGAGAGCCAGCTCTGCTCCCTGGTTAGAGACCCCCCCAGCCTTCCCAGGTACCCGGCTCCTCTCTGGTCTATGTTCCAGTCCCTCGCTCGTGGGTTCTGGAGCGGCAGGGGGATTGCGTCTGGGGGATATTGATTAAGGCTCCTGCCCGACCCGCCCCGCTTCTCTCTTTCTCTCTCTCTCTTCCCCCCGTCGTGGAGGTTCGATACCTCGAGGCTCGATACGCAATCGACACGCCAGTCCTCGGGCGGCCCGCTAGAATACCCCCGCGCCGAGGCCCTCTCCCCCGTCCCTCTCACTCTCTCTCTGCCGTGGCTCTCTCCTCGTTGTCTCATTCTCTCTAACCCACTCTCTCTCATTCTCTTCCTCATTCTCTCCCTCTCCACGCACCCTATATCTCTTTCTAGTCCTCTCGATCCCTTGCTCTCCTCATCCCTCATTCTCTCTCTCCCCTCTCTATCATTTTCTCCCCTCTCATTCCTCTCTCACCAATTTGTACGGCATCTTTCTCCCCTCTCTCCCTGATCTCCACCTTTCCCCCTCATCTTTCTCCCCTCTCTCTCCCCCTTCTCACCTCCCTCTCCCCTCGTCCCCTCTATCTCCTCTCTCAGATCTATTTCTCCTCAATCTCTCACCTCTCTCATTCTTTCTCCCCCTCTCCCTCACCTATCTCCCCTCTCACACCGTCTCCCTCTCCCCTTTCTCCCCTTCTGCCTTGGAGCATACCGCACCCCTCCTCCCCCAACCCACCCACCGTCCAGTACCCCCTCCTTCACACACACACACACACACACACGCGCCCACTCCGGCTAACCCCCCCCCCCCCCCCACACACACACACACACACACACCCCCTGCTCAGGCCCCTGGCTGGGCTGTGTGTGTGTGTGTGTGTGCGTGTGTGTGTGTGTGTGTGTGTGTGTGTGTGTGTGTGTGTGTGTGTGTGTGTGTGTGTGTGTGTGTATGTGTGTGTCTGTGAGTGAGAGAGGAGAACCCCACACGACGACAAGCCTCCACACAGGCAGAGGAGAGGAGAGAGAGGGGGGCTAGGGATGGTGGAGGAAGGGGAGGAGGTAAGTGGGATTCGGGGGGGGGGGGGGAGATGGGGAGATGGGCAGCCCACCCTGCTGCCAGAAGCAGCACCCCTCTCCACGAGACCCCATGGCTGGCGCTTCAACAATGGCTGTGACAATGAGACTGGAGGAGGAATTTCCTGCTGCACCCCACCTCCACCCCAATCCCCCCACCCCCGCCGCCAAACCCCCCCAACCCATGCGCTCCGTACCCCCATAGCCCCTCCGTAGCACATTAAAAAAATCGGTGGATGCCTCGCACCGAGACGAATGGCTTCCTAATGGCTTTCATTTGTTTCAATTATCATAATTAAACATATGTCAGGGGCATGACAGACAGAGGTGTGTGGGGGGAGGGGGGTAAGTAAACACCTGAATGAAGCAAAATTTGACACCAGCCGTTGATTGGTGCTTTTGTATACTAAGCTTAATGTCTCCTTTATGGAAAACATTACATGTACTACATATATAAATATATCAACAAAATGAGGTTGCAAGATGTGTATATATAGAGAGATATTTATTTCTATCCATCTTCCTTACTCGTTGTGTTTGACAGCTGTGATGATCGCCTACTAAAACGTGGGTGCGGTTAGAAGATCCTCCCGATAAATGTGGGATTCCCCTTTCAGTTATATATTTGATTCAAACATTCTTTATATATAGGCTAGGCCTATATAAAGAAGGATACATAAATACGTGTGTCCCTCTGCAGCCTATATTCCCCAAAATTTAATTCATTCATTCCTCTTTTCATCCTTCTCCTGATACAACCGTAGGTGGACGGCCGTCGAGGCCTCCAGATAATAAGAGATATCATCGAGCGCCCATTGCGAGCCAACTGGGGAAGTGTCCGTGAGAGACACAGCGCTAATTAAGTTAAAACTAGTAAAAACATAGACGGAGGTTTTATTCAATAAAGAGCAACAGGCCTGACCCGACGACGTGTCTCTATTGCCATCCAATCCGTCACGCAGTCACACCTTTATCAATTTAACAACCCCTCGACTAGTGTCGCCCGCTCGAAAAAACGATCATTAATAAGCTTGGTATCGCACACACACACACACACACACACACACACACACACACACACACACACACACACACACACACACACACACACACACACACACACACACACACACACACACACACACACACACACACACACACACACACACACACACGGGTCAAATATGATCAGGCATGCGGCTAACATTTGACTAAACAGGAGTCACAATGTTCCGTTTGGAAGTGTTCTTTGCCCTAGACAAGCAGCACCCGAGTCACAGGTTTTCGTTTGAATAATGACCATTAAAACATACGCATATTACTGTCGTTTCGGTAAAGGAATTGTACAAACGCCTCCTTTGAGTCACTTGTGTATTTCCAGTAGGCTACTGTATTATTTAGATAGCTCAACTATTTGACCTTCACCCGCCATCACCGCGCCGTCTCGCGGTGGTGGTTCCGTAAAAAATCCTTCCGTGGTTCCGTTAAAAAGCATTAGGCCGAAGGGATCCTATAGAGATAGACAAGTGACAGTTAAAAATGAGGGGTCTCCTTATCTATCCCGGGGAGCTGGGTGCAGCAGCATGAAGTAGCCTAGGACATTCTGGAGGCTACAACTGATTGATTAATTCATCGGTGCTGTTGTAACAGATGAATTATTGTAAAGCACGTAGGATCGATTCTTCAAAATACAAGCTTTAAAAAAACACTTGCTATTCTATATGCCCAAAGCCTTGCACTTTTATCCTAAATATAGCATTTAAACGTTTCGCATCGCAGCGGTGTTCCGTCCGGCCGATGGAAAGAGTTTGGTCTGCCAAATGAGAATTGCACTGCGTCTTTTAAAGTAACCCCTTATTTAGCCGCGGATCTGAGGGTGTTAAGCACAGATGTGCTCACCCTTCTGATGTTAAGGTCGAATAAACCGGAAACGTCCCAGTTCATCCAAAATAAATTAGTTGGCAAAAAACGAATGTAAAAATCGAGGTGGGTGACAAGATGAGAAGTTAAACCGATTGCTCGCATTTGGTTTGTCTACATTTTCCCCCCAAATAACGTGTGTCACAGAGGATCGCTTCATGATAATAATAAAACACTGAATGTCTCCAAAAATGGGAACTAGAAAATGAGATCCGACACATATAGGCTACTGCTTATATGAGACTATTTTTTTTGAAAAATCAGAAGTTTGTATTATAGGGTCAGCAGTGATCACAGTTCATTGGTTTGTGACCCAATATGGCCAAGGCAATTATTTTAAGTTGCAATGGTGCAGCATACACACACAAACACGCACACGCACACGCACACGCACACACACACACACACACACACACACACACACACACACACACACACACACACACACACACACACACACACACACACACACACACACACACACACACACACGATGTGTTACAAAGCTTACACATTATAGCCTAATAAACGGTGGTGTCGGAGGCATTGCTAAATGCATTTTGATTTCTTTCAAAAAATGTCAACAACAATATTTCACCTGGTCATATCAGCGCTGCGCCGACAGAGAATATAACCTGCTCATATAAATGGCACGTTTGAAACGTGTGGTTATCATATCCAAATATCTATCGAGGATGAAATGGAGAGGCGGATGCCTCGGGAGCCACCCATCCTATGACATTTAATCACGGGCTTGATTTTGGAGCTAAATTATATCTCTGGTCTCTTCCATGCTGTTGCTAGGGAGGCATGGCGTATGCGTTGTGTGACCGTGGTTGAAGGGCATAATGAAAAGCGGGAATAACGCCAGGAAATTGCAATTTATCGTCCCTATCGGACACGGGCGAGGCATTACTTGCGTCCTGTAGCAATATCGAGACCCAAAGTCGGGAAATCGGCAATATTAGGGCGAAACGTACCCAGTTTATGGCTATTACCATATATGGAGTGGCTGCGATAGGTCGTGCCTGCGTGCGATAGGCTGGCGGCTGCCGCGCTGCAAAAGGTTTCTCTTTAACCCTTCTGTTGCTGAATTTCTGTTTATTATTTCACTATCTTTTTTGTAGCCTATGTTGGATTGACGACATACGCTAACATTTCAACAGCTTCAGTTGAAGGGCATTTTAAGGACAAATGATTGTGAACAGACCCAAATGGTGGGCGCAGATGGGTGTTGTCTGTTTGGTTGTCTGAAAATAGGCCTATCGTGGATTAACCATTGATGACCATAATTAGGCTACAACACGTATGGCTCGTCGGTTCTTAGGCTCATATTTAGATAAAGGACTGTTTTTGTAACGAGAGCCGAGCAAAACACCTGTGCTGGTAAACTCAGTCAATATATTGGTTTAATAACATACATTATTGTAGTCTTTGACTTAACAGTATAGGCTACCTCATGCTTTTTCCTTAAATGGAATGGAATGGAATCTTAAATGGAAAACCTACATTTTCCATTTACCGCAGGTGAGCAGCCGAGGCTACTGCACAACGAACTGATTTCAGTTGAAGGCGCCCGGAGGACACTTGTTTCAAGATACGAGTGTGACCTATATTTGCATTGCGAGGTTATGCTACCAGGCCGACATAAGCTTCCCGCTATACACATTTAGAGCAGGAGTCCTCAAGGGGGTTACATAGCAGGGGAAATGAGGCACCCACAAGGATGTAACGCAAATGTATGCATTTGTTTCACGTGTAAAGTGTCCAGGGGTGGTGTCAATTACGTTCTGGTCTGCTGGCTTTGTAACTGGTGTCACATCTCAACCAGTCTGGAAGAAAATATCCAAATTTAAAAGCTGAAGTAGTTCCTACAAACGTTATTGTGCTCTGAGCCTAAATATTACAATCATGCCAGGCCTATGTCTGTCTACATCTAAACATTTAGTAGGCTATAAATTACTATGAGACGGCGGTCGAAAGGCTACATTGCTAAGCAAATAGACCAGATCACTATGTTACCCCTTAACATATTTGCATTAGCTTCCCTAGCGATAACCTGCATAAAAAAACAACTTTCTACAATTGCGTTGAAACTTGAGAATTATAATGGAGGCTACATCGGCAACATCAAGGGGTTTAGCATAGCAGTGTATATTTAGATTGGACAGTAACGTCCTGTATGCATTTATTCGCAGTTACATTGAACACTGCCGTTATAAATAGCCTACAAATGGGTTTTACATTTCCAGCGGTTACTCCGTCCAGTCGAACCCCGCTGTCCAACAGTGACCAGCAAGGATGTGCAATGTTTTCACCTCCCCCTCGTGCTGACGTCACGCGCCCCACTGAACCTTTTTGCGCTGAGCGACTCCGTGCAGTTACAGCGAGTGTCTTTCTGCTTGCAGCCAGGAGCACCCGGTGTGTGCGAAAGAGTGAGGCTACAGTCTGTATGTGTGTGTCACGGAGAGAGAGACAGAAAGAGCGGGTAAAAGCGAGGCAGAGAGAAGAGGAGAGGAGGAGGGAATACAGCGGGGTCTAATAGTAACTGGAAAACTACCAAGCCTGTGGACGCATCGAGTGAAGGCATCGACAGATTGTAGCCAACATTTCACTCTCCGTTCGCTGCAGCCGGATTCAAACGAGAATGGAGCTACCTGCGGCCGGAGAGCACGTCTTTGCGGTAGAGGGAATCGAAAAGAAGCGCATTCGCAAGGTATGTAGACGGCGCGAAACATTAAGCGAGATCTGTTTGGATTTTTGTTTCGCTATGAATAAGCCTTACAATTTTTTCTTGCCCTCCCCCATAGGGCAAAATAGAGTACCTGGTCAAGTGGCGAGGTTGGTCTCCGAAGTAAGTCTAAATATACTATATGCCAATTACACTCTTAACAAGTAGACACTGTATTTGAAGGGGAATGCTGTTATATTTTGCAGCAGTTATGCTATGGTCTTAACGCCTATCATGGAGGTTGTGCGCGCACTGGTGTTTTGGCTGGAAAGAGCGGTTGGTATGCGTTTCAGTGTATCCACGGATGCCTTCACTAATTTATGCGAGGGAAGGGGGTAGACACAGCCATGTAATCCTGTTTTAATTATTTCTGCCCTGCCAGCGAATTTGCGAGACAGTAGTGCTAAAATGGCCGACTGTAGAACTCGATGCTACAAGACACTTGTTTCAATGCCGTTTGGAGCGTAGCAGACTCAATTTGACATTTTCTTACGTTCGTCCGTGCAGTGTAGCCTACTCGGGACGTGCCCATCGTGTGCAGGGCTAGGATGTAGCAGCCATTTGATGCTTATTTTGTGAGCATCATCTCCATCATCCAATATTTTGAAGAGGTATCCCATTACATATATGCATATTACCCTACTTAATTATGGAGTCCACGGCACCTGACCATTCCACCTCGCGTGCTAAGGGTCAAAATAAGCTATAGTAACCTAATTACGTGGGCTTGCCCGCCAGCCTATCTAGAACAGACAAGCGCGTATAAGCCCCAAATAAGCATTGTTGAACACGTATATTTATATTCTCCAATTTTTTTTACAGATACAACACGTGGGAACCTGAGGAAAACATCCTTGACCCGCGCCTACTCGTCGCGTTCCAAAGCAGGTGAGACTTTGGTCATGGCAGCTGAGCGTAGTTCTGCCATGGCCTTATATGGGCATGGGGGGCATGGCCACGCTGTAGTAACGCTGTTGTTGAGATCCATCAACGCAATGGATATTCCCTCGACAGTGGCTGCAAAGCTAGTTGTGAGTTACGGAATGGTTGTGGAATGGCATAATACACATGATTAGTGTACTATTAGAATCAAACATTATTAGTTTTTTAAGGCTACTATAACCCAATGTCACACATGTGGACAATGACACTCTAAATTCCACATTCAAAACAAAACTACAGTTATCGCAATTAGCTATCCAAAACGATGGATAGGGTCAAATTCGTGCCAGTAGATTGTCCCTAACACCGCTGAGTCGCAACACATATTTTATATTGCTGTTAAATGGATATGCTGAATAAGCCCTGCACATTATCCCTGCGGTGGTGTACTACAACGCTACACAGTCTATAGGGGGCCCAGGAGACCACCCTCCCAGCAGACATCAGGGTTTGGGAGGAGAGAAAAAAATCTCATTGACATCCAGTGTTCGCTAACATTTCCAGTGCACTGCCCCCGTATTCCCTATTCCCACAGCAGACTGCCTGCACGTGCGTTTTTGGGGAGGGGGGCTGGGGGTGGGGGGGAGGTAGCACTGATGGTCATGGAGGAGTGATCTGCTCTGTGTGTGTGCGTGTGTATTTGTGTGTGTGGACTTTGCACGGCTCCCCAAAGGAATGGGGGAGGGTAGCGTACGGTGAGAGGGGAAGGCTGTAATTGCCAAATCTTCTGTAAATAGGGGGTCGCCCCATTGGCTGTTCCCTTCTGTGAAATCGCTCATGTTTTGCCCATTGTGATCGGAGTGGTTGTTTGTGTTCAATTTGTGTGAGATCTGATATAGCGATTCTCCGCGTCTATCAGGCTTTGCACGCTTCACCCGGGACCCCTGCTACTGTTGGTTATTTACGAGCTATTGATGAGTCGGGAGGATTATTATCAGGGAACCATACTTCACCCAGACAGGTTAATGCATCGGCCCAGTTGTGGTCACCAAGGCCATAATAACAACCCCTCCCCCCTTTCCTTCTTGGTGGCCTTGGTGTCAATAAGAAATGACTCAACAAGGTGCCTGAGGCAGCTTAGCGTGATGTTAATCATCTTATCTTTGGAGTGTCTTGGTATTTGTTGTTACAAAAGCAGGGGTGTGTGTGTGTGTGTGTGTGTGTGTGTGTGTGTGTGTGTGTGTGTGTGTGTGTGTGTGTGTGTGTGTGTGTGTGTGTGTGTGTGTGTGTGTGTGTGTGTGTGTGTGTGTGTGTGTGTGTGTGTGTGTGTGTGTGTGTGTGTGTGTGTGTCCACCGCCCACTCCTGTATTAAAAACGCCTGGCCCTTCTTTTGTCCCGCTTCAAGCGTACCTTTAATTAGGATTTGAATGTGACTGGAAGTAGAAATGGGAGCGATATGAAAGGTGGAGCACAGAAGAGGGGCTGTCTGAAAGGAAAACTAGAGATCCCTCCCTGTCCTACAACTAATTGAATTTCGCCCCCATAATGAGAGTTTGGAATGGGCCAATTACAATGGAGAGAGCTATGCAAATAAGTCCCACAATGCCTTGCATCAAGTCACATGTGTGCCATCATTAGCCCTTCAAATCAAAATTCCTTTTTCGACCTTGAATGGGAATATAAACCTGCATTAGGGGTCAAATAGAATGCTCTTTTAAGGCTGGTGTATTTTCTTAGCGCACTATGGTATGTTTGTAATGATCAATATTTTTTGGACTACAGATCTGATGATATATATAATGTTGTTTTTTATTGTTTAAATATTTCTAAATGCGATCATGTTTAGCATTGCATTAAAACATTTTTGCTTCTTTTTCACAGAGAGAGGCAAGAGCAACTGATGGGGTATCGGAAGCGTGGGCCTAAACCAAAACATATTTTACTCCAGGTAAGACCAATTCCATACATATATTCATAGACACACTTTGTCCTTAAGCTCCCCCAATGTGTTCAATTAAGACATGGGATTTTTTGAGAGGCAAAATGGTAGTCTCATGTGATTTTTGATAAACTGTAGTTGTGATTGTTTTTTATTTAGATTAGACATCAAGGACAAAAATAAAAAAATACAGACAGAAGAGGTTCAGTTCAAGCTTGATTGCACTCTGGTGCTCTTCAAACTGAGATTTTGTTGCCCAAGATAATGGGAGTGTTGGTTCACTACACACATTTTATTGCAATGTGTTCATTATGAGAAATGCTAAATAAAATATCGGAACAACGGCTACCTCTTTTTAATTTGAATGGCTTGCGTTCGACTGTTCCATTTGCCCCCAATGAAACCCATTCAAAGAAAGAACGTGTTTAGTTATCTTATTTCTATTCATTGTTATGTATAAAAAATAAGATTCTCCCAGCATCTCTCTCTTTGCTTTAAAAATAATACAAAGCACACTCTTGCAAAATAATATAGTCATCCTCTGGGCTACCTTAGGACCGGACTTAACAAGAACTAAACCAAACGTGATTATATATTTTTTTTGAGAGAGCCATCCGTAGCATTGCTGTGTTGTGGAGAATCACCTCTCTGTCAGGCATCAGGGCTAAAGCATGACATGTCTAGTGGCACTTCCGTGACCCTGGGTCATAGCCTGAGCAGCTTTAGGGTTCCACCACAGTGCCCCTCTGATGGCTCACGGGGTCAGCCAGTAGGTGTGTGTGTGTGTTGGTTTGTGTGTGTGTGGGGGGGGGGTTAGCACTAACATGAAGCTCCTTTCCTTCCCACTTTAGTCCAATATCACTATAATATAACCACTCTCTTGTGTCTTCAGTTGCTTTGTATTATGTTTGAGTCTATGAATGCATATTTTATAAATTGAAACTATTATTTTATACAGTTTTATGCAGAAGTTGGTTCTTTATCTTGCTGCACTAAACCATTTAGACAAAGTACAACTGAAATCGATTAGGTTAAGAGGATTGCAACTTGTCTTGCGTGATCTGTGTGTGACAAGTTTGAAGGGGAGTAGTCGATTCTTTTTGCCACAGCTCTAGCCTCCGTTAATCATCAATCACCATTCAATTACTTTGACAAAAAAATAGACATACATGTTGTAGCGGTGAGATATCTAGGGCAGCAGCTTACCATCAACCTTGTGTCTATCCTCCACAGGTTCCTTCCTTTGCCCGGCGATCCAACGTTCCCACAGGTTTTCAGGAGACTTCCCAGGATGGCGAAAGCTGCCCCATGACAGATGTCCTCCAGACGTCCCGCACCCAGCCTCAGCAGTACCAGCTGAACAGCAAGAAGCACCATCAATACCAGCCCAACAGCCAGGAAGCCCCTCCTGACCAACTGCCCAACGGCAAGAAGAAGTTGATCTACCAGCTGAATAGCAAGAAGCACCACCATTATGAGCCTGACCTCAACATGTACGACGCACCGGCCTCCAGACTAAAGGAGGTGGTCAAAATTCAAGAGCCTGCCGGTAAACAAGCCAACCCCGGCTGGAACCTGCCGCTGGCGCTGCAGCAGAAATGGGTCCGCGACAAAGACACAGGGTGCTTGAGCAAGGTTAAGGAGCTCGCAGTTGAGGTACGGAAACCAGCGGTTAACGCCAAGGTAGCGGAGGGCAAGGAGGAGGATGGGGGTTCCCTCAAGCCCCATTCTAAAGATGCCGCAGCCCCGACCAGTGGTGGTAGCAAAATGAAGATAATCAAGAACAAAGATAAGAATGGACGTATCGTCATCGTTATGAGCAAGTACATGGACGGTCACAAGGCTCACGGGTCTAAGGGTAAACAGGGAGAGCCGTCGAGCGAGGAGAAAGCCATGCATGCCAAGTCGTCGCAGAGCAATCCATCGCACAAAACCAAAACAGGGGAGCCCTTGCACCCAGAGAACGGGGTACCAAAAGAGATCTGTGACGGACGCTCGCCCCCTGCAGCTGACCACCCCAAGAAGTGTTGCCCAAAAGACCGGCATTTCTCAAAGCCTTCGCCCAGCACTGCAGAGGAATATAACACGGAGGTGGCTCGCGGTCAGGCCGATTTGCCGGACGACTTACCCATGCAGCTAACGGCGAGCTCGCCCCAAACTTCCTGGACTATGGACACAAATATGCTGAGTCGCACGGACATTGACCACATTAGGATCCCTACGTTTTCGGCCGACCGCAAACGTAAACTCTCGGAGCCCGTGGAGGAAAGATGTGTTTCCAAGGTGATCCAGAGCTCAAGGAGCTTTAGCACCCCCAGCGTAGTAGATGCAACCCCGCCTCAAGAAAAACCCATGGACCTCCACTGTAGTGGGTCCCGTCCCAGAGGTGCTAGCGAGGGTGACATTGGAGATACGGACAGCCAAGAGCAGCCTATGGATCTAAGCTGTCCAAAGACCAAGACGCAACATCCCGAGCCCAAAGTCCAACCAGAGCCGGAACCTGAACCCGTTCCTGAGCCTATCAGTGAAAGTTTGGTGTTGGCGGTGCCAGACCAGAAAGAGAGTTATGCAGAGCTGCTCAAAGAAGAGACTGTTACGAAAATATCGCCTTTCATGGGAAATATTGTCATCACTGACATAACGACAAATAGTCTCACAGTCACGTTTAAGGAATACGTTTCCTTCTAATCAATGTGCTTCTTTTCCCCCCAAATGGAAGTTATAGTTACATTTTTGGACCCTGTCAATATGTGCATATGTAAAAAAGAAAAGAACGATTTTTGTACATAAGGGAATTTATTATTTATCATTCAAATTGAATATGTTTCTTAAACTATTTTATACTGAACTCCTCTGTGTGGTGAAGAAAGTGCCCTCGAGGTTTTGAGTGACTGCGTTCAGGTGGATTTTTATGTCTCCACAAAAATATCAATATATCTGAAATGCTAAAGTACCTTTGTAATACTTTGTATACTCGTTTCATACTGGTACCAAACATACAACCTGAGATTTAGGAAGGTTTATTCAATATTTTGTATCTAATAATATGAGATATTTTGGTCCCGGACAAGAACAAGGGAGTAACTTGTTATGTGTACAGCGATCGAAGATCAACAAAAGAAAGCACTTAGACGCATTCACTTGTGCTTACGCTAATTTTTACAGCATTTGATTTTTATGGAGAAATAGATCATCTCCATCCGTTTAAACTATATTTAGTTGCTTTACAATCTGCTCTGGGTACAGCCTTGCACCTGGTTGTTTCCTTCAGTTGCTTGGTCCATTTTGCTTAGTCAAGCTTTCAGACAAGTAGTTTAGAGTTACTGAAAGCCCAAATGTGTGGGAGAGGCGTTTCTGGCACCCTGGGCAACGACATAAAAACACTTTTGTATCTTTACATTGCATTGTTTGTACCCTCGCTAGTATCACTGCATAAGATATAGCAAACACTTTCAGGGTTAACATCAAGGACTTTGAATGGACAGATACAGAGTAAAACTAAATGTATTGCCCACAAATTGTTTAACATTTTTGCCCCAGGATTCAGCAATGGGCCTGTCCAAAATGCTCATGTGTGGCTCTCTGCTATATTGCACTTTTTATAGGTTGTGACATTCATTTAGTTAATGTATATCTTCAAAGGTCAGTAATCAATTGGAGAAAGAATAATATAAAGAGTACCATTGAATCCAAGTTCCATGTACCAACCATATCCATTTAATCTTTTTTTTGTACGAGCTTACTGTGGACCCCTGAATATATGGTAATTCTAGGCCAACTTAAATAGTTATTCAAACACATTCGTCTCATCTTCTGTCTGTTTTACATAAAGCTACCAGGGTTACTAGTCATCAGTAGTATTTTGTACAGGTAAAATGTAAAATATGAGACTGGTTTTGAGTTCCTGTTGAATCCAATAAGTGCAGGCAATTTTGATTATGTTGTCATGATACTTTCCTCTTAGAAAAATTGTTTGAGACTAAATTGCCTTCCATGCACATTTAATGCAAAGCTTTTAAGCATACTAAAAATCTATATGAAGAAGGAATTCTTATATTTATTGACATTTCATTTGTTGGCTAAACTTTGCAGTAGTTCTCGTCAGATTATTGCATCTGATTCTAACGAGCTGATTGTCCTGTTTCCTGCTTTGTTTTCTTTATTCTTTCTTGCACTTGGTTCAAAGTCCAAAATGATTGTCACAAAGTATGTTCCGTAGGGGATAGGTGGATTAAATGCTGTTGACACAGTTTACTGGATAATATGTATATCAATAAAGCAAGATAAATAACCCTTTGTTGACTTTATGTGAAACTGTCATGCTGATCGGGCAGGCTAGGAATGTTTTACTTTGTGTTCCGCATAGCCAATGACTCAACTTGATTAGCATTTCCTCATAAATGTATGTATAACTGCGGCCGCATTTTGTGTGCTTTCGTTCTTGTTGACCGGTCTATATCTGCATGAAACATAGACCTGTACCCTCGCTAGTAATCTCTGTTGTCCCAATAGATGACGGAATAGCTAAAATCTGAATTTAATACACAGATCGAGTTGCACTATACCACTACCCGACATAAAAGCCCTATAGTTACACAGGTCTTACTGGACCAGCTACTTAGGTTACCAGAAATTCACTCTTGTTTTCAAACGTGTTTATACCATTTAGGAATGTACAAACTTAACGTATGAGTCATAATGCGTAGTGTGTAGAGGCCTAATGCATTTAATTAAATTCCAACCCTTTAAAAATGACTCCAGGTCCACGCATGTTCGTATGCCTATAGCTCGACGATAGAGAGCAGAGGGTCACACCATATGTTGATATTGGGTTGTTTTGACCATAAAGAGTGACATGTATTCGTTTTCAATCCGTTGCGTTTCGTGGGGTTATTGCGCCTCATGGCGTATTTAGGCTATTTTACATAGCCTAAATACACTCTCGCCAAATTATGTTGACTTGTCAGTGCTTCATTTATGAAATAACCTAAGGTCGTATTGTATCCTTTAATTAATCAAACGAGGCCCACGTGATGTGACCACGTCAAATGTTTTTTACGAAGATAGTTAGGATCAGTAAATGTTTCATTTAGATGATCAACGTGTGTGTGTGTGTGTGTGTGTGTGTGTGTGTGTGTGTGTGTGTGTGTGTGTGTGTGTGTGTGTGTGTGTGTGTGTGCGTGCGTGCGTGCGTGCGTGCGTGCGTGCGTGCGTGTGTGCGTGCGTGTGTGTGTGTGTGTTCGTGCGTGCGTGCGTCTGGGCAACTTTTCCCAGGGGAGCTGCTTATCAAAGAATTATTGCCAACCTCGCCTTGAAAATGAAGTTAATGAATGGGAAAATGTAAGTTAATGAATGCAGAGATATACAGGGCTAGACAAGAAAGTAAGAAAGAAAGACGAATAGCTTACATTTCCAATAAATAGGCCTACTCCAACGGTTTCTGAATATCTGTTATTGTCGGAGAGATTACTGGATATTTACTTTTCTATCGACTGGTCTCTTGATGAAGCATATGTTGATAGATGATAGGATAGTTTTTCCGTAATGTAGCTCTACAGGTCCATACACCTATCTGGTGTTTTCTACCAAGATAAGTGAGGAAATACATTGCTTAGCCATAGGCCTATTCGTTGATTTGGCGTGATCGATTTATTGTCTTTCTTGCAGCCTCACATACAGGATCAGATCGCTGGAATGTTCTTCGTGGTTAACGTTTTCAAATCATTAATCGTAGGGTTATCTTTTTTTAGAAGTGAGGTCTAACACAAAACAGCTGATGACATCTACTGTATCTGTAGGAAAAATATGCTCCAACTACCGGGAAGATACGCTCGTACGTTTCACTTACGAATAGCTCAACGGTTGGTTGGATGGATCGCTTGCAGTCGGATTGGAATCAAAAAATGATACCGATTGTTAAACGTATCGCTATTGTCTGCCTTTTGGGTCCTGTGTCTAGGAGGCTACAGTCAAAGTCAGCGCCGAATGAGACAGCCATTTTCTCCTCCCGCTTCATCACCGAATGCGATGGGGCTTGAGGAAATGGGCGCGTTATCACATAACGCGGTAGATTTGGAATGAGCAGCCTACACGGCTGCTCAGTGCTCGCACAAGGTGTTTGAACATTCAAACACCTTAAAGAGTGAAGAACTATCCGAATAATCTCCACAAATCAAGTCAAAGGCCGAACACCAGTGCGGCACATTTTGCGCTAACAGCTAAACAACATCTTAAAAATTATAGGCCTAAAAATAGACAGTCAATGCAAGAGGTTTAGCATATGTAGGCCTTAGCGCTATATAGCCCTATTTCACTTTATATTTAAATAGACACTGAATGGACAGCTCACCTAAGCAATGTAAATAATCAATTGGCCTGCTTTTCGTTACAGCTAAGATTTTCTTCAATAAAAGAGGGAAATGATAACCCAATTTAGTACAGCACAATTCTCTTGGATAGGTTTTAAACTATATACAGGCCCTAATTCTATAAAATAGCAGAATATAATATAACAATAAAGAAAGAACCGAACCGAACAGGACATTACAGCATATTGTTTTACATAGCCTTTAGTGTCACCGTGAAGGAACTTCAGTCGACCCCTAATGTCATTGGCTCTAAAAACGATTTCTCAAAATGTAATAAGCATATAAGTAGGCTAACTAGAAACACAAATAGTTCCTTTTTTGTTTCGCGCAAGAGGACGAGGGTAAAGGCAGAAGAGATGGAAATTCAAAACGTAGCGCGAATAGCTTAATTATGACAATATAAGAACAAAGTGAGACAGACTGTCACATTCACAAATACGTTCAGATGAGATTATATTGATATGTAGCCCAAATGGTTAACAACATGTAGGCCAACATCGATAAAGTGTACCTAGGCCTACATTTAACCAGGTAATGCCTTTTCAAACAAAATGTCTAATTAATGTAATGAAATGGGATTGGGTTGATGATGTAGGCTATAGGCCTATTGGCCTGCTAAATCAATGTGATCGAAAAAGTATAACCGCACTGCTCGGCACGTTTTGGATAAATTATAAGTAGGCTATAAAGCAAACTCGTCACTACGTCCGGATAAATATTGGCTATAGGCTATATATTTAGTAGGATTTAAATGCCTGGGAAACAGCCCGATTTCGTTGGGAATTTTAACAATATTGCTGCTCAGTGCTCGCACAAGCAATGGGCAAGCAGGCCTATTTGTAGTAGCCCGACAATGTGCACGTTGTGCCGTGCGCGATCATTTAGTTCACGTGCTGCGCCCCTTTAGTAGAATGTAGTGAAATATGTGAGAGCGCGCGGAGCTGCCTGCAGTTGCCCAGAGACACGCGAGCCAATAACAGAGAGGCTCGCCCTGCCTGGCGCCATCGCGAAGCTGCTCTCGGGCTTACTAAGCAAATTGTATAGCCGATAGACAACTAAAGCGATTACGAGCCATTTAGTATCTCTAGTATGATCACACATGACAGATATCTATGTGTAACATCAAGCTTTTTACTCCTAGCAACCCCGACAGGAAATGTCGATCTCGAGCTCTGACTGTATCAAAATGGAGGTTGATATTTCGGCTGCAACCACAACGCATCTTTTGTCCGTGGCACGCCCGCTGTTGTCTACGTATTTATGCGTAGGCCTACGTAAATTATTAGAAATTTCGATATTTGGCAAAGTATACCAGTATAGACAATACTCTCCGGCATAGGCTATCATTGTCCGTTGAACTCTCATTTAAAACGTGATCAGATATAAAGCATTGCTACTTGCGTTCTAGTTGCCTAGAGCAACTCATTTCCATTCTTGCCTATTCTCTAGCCTATGTCATTTTATAAATGTATAGCAATACAATTAGGCTGCTTATCAATTTAGGACTGATGGATAGGCTACTAGGCCCATAGCATATCAATAACCGAACATGAACGGAAAAAAACTATAGGCCCTAATGTTTATTTACGATTAGGCTATAATCTGTTTTTGCATTATCAACTTTAATTATGATAATTCACGATGATGATGATAATAAACATAATTATTAATAATATTATCATCATCATTATAATTATTTTTGCCATTATTATTATCGTTACTATTATCCTATAGGCAAATCATCTATACGACTCCGTTTTATAATAGGCCTATAGCCTAGTTCTTTATTTAATCTATTTTAGCCTATAGGCCCTACTACAAAAAACCTTTAGAGAGCAAACTACCAACTATCAATTTTGTCACTACGTTAGATTAATAATCAGGCAATCAGCCGAACAATAGGCTATAGGCCGAAGTCTAATTAAGGGCGATTATGGCAAGATACAGTAGGCCTAGCCTACAGGGGCAGACAACATGTTTCTTACATAGACAAAACTACAGAAGACTGTTACCTATAGCCTACTACTAGGCATACTACTACCACTTCTAATTATATTGATAATAATAATATTAACCATCAATGACAACAACATTACGAAAATCAGAAATTGGTTATGTCGGAATCATATTTTGGTTCCGCAATACAAGAAATTCAAACGAGGAATATAGAGATATTTCAGTTTCATTCATGACCTTAATAATAATGATAATAATAATACCAATAAGAATACTAGTAGGCTACTAATTATAGGTTACTACTACTATTAGGCCTACATATATATATATATATAGGCCTATATATATATATATATATATATATATATATAGGCTATATATATAATTCAATATTTCTTTATAATTATTAAACATAGGCTACTTTATTAGTATTTTGAATTTTATTTTTCAAATTTCCTTAGGCTGGTGAAAGGATGAATTTCAGAGACGGGAAAAAAAATAATTCAAATGAAAGGTCATCAACACATTAAGCCGTTGAAACACGAATATATTAACATTTCAAATAAATAGACGGACTTATTAGATTTGAAGGGAAAGTTGTTCAAAGAGGTCCGTTTGGCAGGATCGACTTAACATCTAATTCGAATAAAAATAACAGGTGTTGGTTGCTTATTCACGTTGCGCTCGGATTTCATAGGCTACTAAATCGATGTCCATTTCCTAACCGAGAGATGGACATCTCGATGAATGCAATTGTTGAGCGGTTAACATTAAGGACAGACAACACACAGGCTATAGGCTATGTATATTCTGGACTTTGTCAATATTCCTAACCCTTGTATAAGGCTTTTCTCTCTGTCCATAGAACAGACTAGGTTTATTAAAGGTGCGTTATTATACGACTACGCTTAGCCTGTAGCCTAATTGAAAAGCCATTCTACTCCTTGAGCTATTGCCAATTTAGAATTAAACCTTCTAGTCTTTCTAAAGTCTACATGTCTAACAACTGAAATAGGCCTACTAAAATAGTGGCGTGTATTCATGTGCCAATGTGATAATGTAAAAATAAATTTAAAAACAGCGTTTACTTGTAATAAGCGTGCAACTTATTACAACAACCATGAACAGCCTTCGGGGAAACACTATTTTTTTCTGAATTTTCCAATTCAGACTATAGCCTTCTTACTTTCAATAAACACAGGCATTCTATCATCACCTTTGAGCTGGCTACGCATTTCTTTTTCTGCGAGGTTGACCACCGTATGTTTTAGAGGGGCTGCACTTTAAGGTTATTTCTCTCTGCTACAGACATTCCTGTACATGCGCCAGAGCCCAGCCGGACTCCTCCCCCCGCACAGCGACTTCATAGCACGTAGCAACAGCTGAGCCAATGTACTCACACACCAGGCTCGCTCCTACTGACTGCGGTGCCTGGCAACAGAAAAAGACGTGATGACGTCTCACACAGATTGCGTATTATGGGATGTGCGGAATTAAACATCGAAGAGCGGACACCAGAGAGAGGGGGATATTGCTGGAAAAATAAACAAGGGTTCACAAGGTCTAAAACCAATGGAGCTGTCTGCTGTTGGCGAAAGCGTGTTCGCCGCCGAGTCCATCACGAAACGGCGTATCAGACGGGTAAAACGCTATTCGCCTGCATATGCACTACGTCCACTACGTTCACACGGGCTTTTATTTCCTCTTTGTTGTGCAAGCAGTTGTTTGTGCAGCAGCAATGTCAGTGGATCGCGTGTGCATTTGAATAACCAGTCCACTGATCCTTTCGCAGGGTCGCTGGGAATATCTGGTGAAATGGAAGGGTTGGTCTCAAAAGTGAGTACAGGGCAGGCTACAGGCTACAGACAGCGGAGCTGCCTGGTCGATCCGACAACTGCAGCGTCTAGGACTGTAGCTTATTCTTTTTTACGTATAGTTGTCAATCCGCTTCGCTGTGTTTAACATTGCCTAGTGTTTAGACACGTGTGTTGTGTTGTGTGCGACGCCGTTGACGGTGGATGCTAGCTGTTTAGCCCATTTTGGATAGAGCCTCTTATCAAATCCACACTAGCAATAGCAATCATGGCTAAGTTTACACGCACTACCGTGTCCGCTACGTTGTGGCATAATAACCATGGTGTTTGCTGCATGTCTGTGTAATGACGAGCTCAGCACGTCTCTGGCGGGGGGTTAATGGGTGATTGTGATGTGTGGTTATTGTTTTGAACAGGTACAGCACTTGGGAACCCGAGGAAAACATTCTGGACGCACGCCTCTTCGCAGCCTTCGAGGAGAGGTGAGGTTTGACAGCACCAGACTACTAGGCCGCTCGGGCGAATTCACATTTAATAACATGATTTATATAACGTATCCTCTCCTCATTAGGGAACGGGAAAGAGAACTATTTGGGCCAAAGAAGAGAGGCCCCAAACCGGAGAATTTTTTATTGAAGGTGAGTGGATGTTAATGACAGCCTTTGACAGCTCTTATAGCTAATTGCCCAAAACATGCCATAGGCTATGTATCTAAGCCTATAACGGGAGCGATTCTTGCACTGAAATGTCTAGGCGTATTTGACGATGAGGTGCATAATTATGTTTTTTCGTTGTCATAAAGCGTTTTACTTTTAGACTGATTTGCGAAGCGAACCAGTTTGAACCCTTTCACCTAAAGCATATTTGTCCCCCTATTGCCGTTTTCCCTAACCGTTAAAGCGCTAACCAAAATTATATATGTTTCAGTCTTCAAACAATTAGGACTACATGTCTATTGCACTGTCGGACCAATGATTACATTAGCAGATTTTCTTTTTTGTCTCCAGGCTAAAGCCAAAATTAAGCCGTATGAATTCAGGAGAGAGCCGTACAGGGGGATTCAAGTGTCCTATCCCGTTCCAGAGCCAGTCATAACACCGCGAGCTCGCGAGGGTCTGAGGGCTGTCGTCCCCACAATATTTCCACCGAGCACCGTCAATAGAGGGGAGAGTGTAGGCCTACACCACACGCCGCACGAGCCAGAGAAGAGGTCCAGGCACCTCCAACCACTGCTTCCGTTCACAGGAGGGCCGGAATTGGCCCATGTCCCTAAAAAAAGAGGTCGTAAACCCAAGAAGAAGGTGCAGAGCGGCGAAGACCTCGAGGTGCCTGTAGAATCTGCCAAGCGGTGCAGGTTGGAGGAGCAGGGGTTCCACGGCCTGTCTATTCCGCCGAGAGATCTCAATCACCGCAGAAAGGCGCCCGATAACGGCCTTCTGCAGTTGACGAGGAAGTTTCAAGAAAAAACGACTATTACGCCGAGGTCCGCACTTGTGCAAAAACAAGCGGTAGGCCTCAATAGAGGATTAATAATCCCAGAGTTCGGAGATCAGCACAAGGCCAACCATGGAAGCCAGGGCGCTAGTGACTCAAGCAGGACACATTTTCCTCAGTCCAAAATGAAGCACTTGGTTAAAACGCGCAACCACCGGTCTCTGGAGTTTTCATTGGCCAGGGAAAGAAGTCCCGTCCCTGTTAAACCGCCGGAGTCTCGCGAGGGAAAATCCGTCGAACTTTGGGGTCCGTGGATCACCAAGTTCGACAACGTGATAGTGACAGACGTCACCACAAACCTATTGACAGTCACCATCAAAGAGAGCGCTACTGACAAAGGCTTTTTCAAAAATAGAAGATGAACTGTTTTGTTATCTGGGTCCACATGTAGTAGCCTAGGCCTAGTAGGCTCATAAACATTTATTTTGAGAAGATATAAATTCTACTCTATCAATATATTTTTCTATGTAGCCTACCCTAACTTGTATAGCCTACACATTAAATATTTAATACCTTGCCTAATAAAAGGACAATTTGTATTAATTTGAATGTAACGTGTGCTCTGTTTTTCATTTTCAAAATGTAGGCTATTTATATGTGCCATATGCTGTTTTTCTAAAGGAAAATGCACAATATGGTGGCATAGTCCTGCACCGACATGGTGTACAACCGACATGGTGTAGGACTGCCTCAGGATTATGCAAAAATCTAATACATAGAATAGGATAAACATGTCTCCTAATCCATCCGATGTTCGGTCATTTTAAATCAATGCTATAGCCTACGCTACGGTATTAGTTAAACATTGAATGTTTCGTGTGTGCCAAATTAAGGCATGTGTTTTGCTATCCAAAAATGATGATTATAACAAATATTATATATAAATTATAACTGATTGTAAGGTAGGCTACATTTTGGAGACGTAGACCTATTCTAAAAAACGTCGATCAATTTGGGGTCAATGAAACATGGCTTTCTCCAATTCATACTTTGACTAGAACTCGCGGCAGCTTTTTGCCTAATTTTGTAGGTGGGCCAATATAATTAAATGTATTGATCCCAGAATAAATAGAATGTTAACTGTTAATTTCGTTTTATTGAGGTGATATTCATTCTTAAACGTTTTAGGCATGTAAGTCACAGAGGACAAGCTGTCAGTCTAACAATGAAGGAGTCCTCAAACACTATACCGAAAACCATGCAGGAGCTATTTCTCTTGGAGAAAAAAATGTTGCGGACTAGTGATAAAAGAGGCAGTTGTCTCAGTGAATACATAAAAAAATGCGGTATTTAGCCTAACCTTCCCTTTGGGTCGAGACTTTTACGGTAACTGTTTTATCATAATATATTTAAATGGTTAAATCGAACTAGTGCGTTAGGGCCATATGGTAAGTGTTTCAACTCAAGTTTGGACCCATCAAACTCCCTTTATCTTACTTTGTTCATTCTTTCTAAAACTGTGTAATGACCATGTCAAAAAAATATCTGGCTCTGCAACCTTAACCTTTGCGAAGCAATAGTTTGCCCAGACAGGTAAAGAATCTCACCGAGTTCCTGGTTTATTTGATAAATATTTTCCCGCGTTCTTTGATGTTTTCACAGTTAATTATGCCTGAGGTCAACCAGGCATATAGGCCTAACTACTTAACCTAGATGTTTAGGCCTATTGCACGGATTAAAATATTTTTATATTTTTACACAAGTCTATAATTGGTTTTTAATACAGTTGGCCTAAGTTTTGCAGGTGATTCATGAAGATAAACCAATGCAGTCTAGTCCAATGAAAGGTAGGGATGGTCTATAGCTGGCCTTTGATATTTTGTAGCCACACATCTGACTAACTAATGGCCAAAGCAAATACGAACGATGTAAATATTGCTGTATGACAAGAATATGTTTAAATGTAGTACCTAAGCTCCGGTAGATAAGGGATACGGGATTTATGTCGAGGGCCACTGAAGGACTGTTTCATTTCATGGACAAAGACTCCATTCATAGGCCCCCCTCGCGATGGGAAGAATGGTGGTGACACGTGATTCCACAGTTGAGCGACTATACGGAGGCGGCATAGTCAACGTTTTAAAATGCAAGCCATATCTCCTGGACTATTTATAGAGACGTTGCCAAGTAAGTTTAAGTTTGTGCCACATTTGCTGCACATTTGCCATGTTCAAGATGTATTATCCACCTGAGCAAACATCTGTCTGACTTCTCCTCTAGTGTGAGAGAGCCTGCATAACTTCCACCTGAAAACTCGTAGAAACAGATTAATTTGCCCATGAGACCGCCAATAGGGCCGGGGGCTGCTGCAAATTAATTTATAACATTAAATGTTTTTCCTGCCTTTCAACGAGACAAGAAATACAATGGGCACCACATCGTCGGGAACATCGTCACCACCAGAGGTCGCCACAAACCAAACAATGAATTGTATTGGAACATTTTAAATAAGAGGGTTAGTAGGCCTACTATATATTGTAATAATATCTAATAGCTCGACTGTAAGATTAGTAGACCTATGCCTAGACGTGGGAGTTGACCCCCTGGTTTTATTTGCATTTGGCATCCACTTCTGCAAAACTGTTTTAAGAGAATATCATTTATAAACCAACATTTAATAATAAGATAAACATTTTGAGATGGACCGTCCCGTTATAGGGCTATCTATTGCAGGCGCTCATGTAGAAGAACGTTTAGGCCTTATGTTAAATGAATCATTGTTGTGGTTTAAAAGTTATGCACCCCTTTTTTGGTTTAACCATCAATCACTGGTGGACAGCCTCTTCTACAGACTAACCAATCACAAGCAAATTGCCTCCTAAATTCTCGTAGGGTCTGCCGTTCTGCACAATGAGTGGTAGGCTACGGACGGTAAAGAGGCCTTTCAAATAACACAAGAGAGAGGGAGAGGGTGTGCCTTATAGTCGAGTCCCACGACACCCACTATTCAGTCAGCTTCTGCTCGAGTTTCTACTTGTTGCAAACGAAGTTGTATTTCCCAAGTCATGTATTTTACCTTTCTTCGAGTCAATTTTGTAGTTATGTCTTTTGGTTGAGATGTCGTCAAGAGAGAGTAGGCCTATATTTACTTTAATACTGGGTCTTCATTTGTGGCATTTTGCCGCCGGTTCGTGCGATTGGTCTGGAAGGTAAGAATCAATTATTTCAGAAAATTGGTTATTAAGAAAAAGTATGATTATTTTGCTTCCTAAAAGCAAAACATTGCTTTGGCAAGACAAAGGCTTATGTGCATGGATTGCATAGGTCTGTGCAACGATTAGGGTATTGTCCTAATTGAATATCCGTTAAAACATTCATGCTATGGGTTTGTCATTCAAATTCCATACTCTGTTAAAGGTTAGGCCTACAAATAAACCTGATCTCAAATAGACCCATAACACTTATGCGCTTTCTGCGTTTCCTAGCGATCTGACACGAGATAACGACTCCAGAACCGTGCTTCAAGTTCGGTTGCGCTGCACCGAGGGCTCCGTGGCTTGGGTTTACCCGGGCCAGGCCCTAAGGGTGGTTCTGGAGCCCAACCTATCCTACGCCAACCACACCACCGTCTGCATCAAACCCTTTCGGGGTTTTCGCCAAGCAAGCGTGTACGTCGAGCGTGCCGGAGTTCTGGAGCTGCTGATCACGGACGCAGGACGCCCAGAGCAGGTATTCTGTTATCGGGCAGATGGATCGCAGCAACCCGCCATATACATCCAGGTCCATCCGCAGAGGAACCTCAGGCGACGCACGGAAGGCTTCAGATACGAGCTGATCTGGAATAAGAATATGTCTCCGATCCTAAGCCAGAATGCGAAGCAAAGTAAGTAAACCCTACATGCATTTTTTTGTGTCATTTAAAAAATAGCCCCAAAAAGAATATTTTTTGGAACAATCCTCATTTCTTAAATAATCATTCCGTTGTTAAGATGACGATTCAGAATAATTATCTTCACAATTGAATGAAACATTGCTAGAAGTTAATATTTTTTTAATGATTTCTGTGGTGTACAGAAACCATTAAAACTGATCCGTAGATCGTCTGATCCAATCTCGGTTAAACTTCAGCAGATAATGGCCGACCTTGTTAGGAGTCATCACCATGACTTCACGCAGACTATTTGAATATGGTGATCAGGGACCAGAGTTCCCATGCTTGCAAAGACCCCCGCCCATTGCCAAACCACAGAAGCCCTCAATGGCAAATATTGAACAGATTCTCCAAATTCCCCATCATTGTTTATGCGCGTTGGCATTTAAGCTCGCTTGCATGTCTCTGCTCAGTGATTACAGCCAGATGCCCTCTTCCACTTAGTTTTCCGTCTGTCTGGTCGTTTCTCGGCATTGACAGAGTGACAGGGTAGAATATGACTAATTGACCTTCACATTCTCCACTCTCGCACCGGGTCTTTAGGTTCAGCCTGGAACAAAAGGAGAGCACATTTTGGGTCCGGACTATCCAATTATTTTGATGCTAGACTGTTCGTAGAGCAGTGAGCAGGACAAACTCATTCCTTCGTGTCTGACCCTTGGCTGCTTTCCACATTTCCACATTTGCAGATGAAGGAGACACAGAGGTATTGGAGTGAGCTGGATTCCTCTCACTGTCTGTGTGACGATCGGTCTGCTATAGATTTGATAATGTTGTACCAAACCCTGTTTGTTTTATCTTGTTGATTATTTCCCGCTTCCAACAGACTCATGCCAGCCTTGCAATGACACAGAGCTCTTAATGGCCATCTGCAACGGTGACTTTGGTGGGTATATATTCAACCAAGACACAATACTTCAGCCTACCTATCTTCAATATCCATAGTCCTCCTATATAAGCACTAATGCAACCTTATTTTCTGCCTTTTAAATGCATGATGCCGTTACATACACACTCATCAATTCAAACCCCAGAATATGATGGGGGTTTGAACACCTTTAAATGCTGATTAATACCCCTTTAAGACTATCAATGAGCTATCCAAAACATAACTTAATATAAATAAGCAGTTAGTTACTATAAGATACTCATTGGGTAGTATGGATCCCTTGTAAGTTGTATGGCTCCCTTGTTTGTTGTCTTTTAGAAGTGAATGTTTATGCGCCTCTGTTCTTTGGTTCTTTCCAGTGATTCGGGGCTTCATCAAAAGTGTGTCCCATGACCCAGAGCGGCAGACGTCATCGGTGGAGGTGTCGGGGGGAAGAGTCTACAGGCAGCGTAGTGGCGTCTTTATTCAGGAAGCGGTCGCCGCCACCGTCGTGGGGGGATCCACAGCCCCTGGCGCCACCTGGTGTGGGCGGGTCCGCGTGCCACTGCAGTGCCATGTGAAGACGGGTGCCGGAGAGTTCTTGTTCACGGGATCGGAACACTTTGGGGAAGCCTGGTTGGGCTGTGCACCGCGGTACAACGACTTCCTGTCCCTGTATCGGGCGGCCTGGGAGGCACGGCGACATTTCTGTGACTTCCCGTTGGACTGAGTTTGGTTGTTAAGGTGGTTGTCTGCATCTGGGCGCTTTAGTTTCTGTTTAAGTCGAAACAATCAACCAGTATTTACTGGTTAAGGCGTTCAAATGGAAATACACTAGATCTCAGACAGAGGAATGGGTGGGGTGGACTTTTGTTTTTATTATTAAACAACTCCATAATGGTTCTTTCTTTGGATTAAGGGTGGAGCGGGGGTAGGGGGGGGGGGTTGCTTGAGGTTGTTTCCATGGTAACGGTCTCCATTATAGTGTCAGGGTTGCCGTGGTGTTGTCCTCACTGGCAGAGATTAAGCTGTCGGAGGCTCCGCTGAGGACGCGTTACAGAGACATGACACTTGGCCCAGCTGAACTTAAATCGCTGTTTGTCCTGGAAAAACTAACTGCCAGTGTCTCTAAACTCGGAACTCTGAAAGGCTGGATTTAAGTTTCTAAGTTGTTATTTCTTATTTTCACTGGGGCCTTTTTCAGCTGTGATTCTAATTCTGTATATTTATGTCAGTTTGGATTTATATTGTGGTAATTGTATGATGTCTGATGTCAGTGCTGCTACAGGGGAGGAATAATGTTTACATTGTAGGATTGTCAAAGTTTGTAATACAAAGACATTGTGGTTTCTGTAGAGTGAGGATGATGATTTTGTCCAGGGATGAAAAAATGACTAGAGCCCTTGCCATGGATCGTCACAATGATATAAACATAGGCACATTAAACCAAAAAGTCATGGATAGTTTTTTCTACTTTAAAAATAATATTATATTCTGCGTCCTAAAGATTGTGTCCTTAAGACACATTTTGGTATTGGTTCAATTAATTATTTCTGCTGATTAGCTAAACAGTATACCAGCTCATCAGTTTTAATATGTTTGATTCAAGGATTTATATGTTATCAGTCCCAATGCAGAAATTCATTAAAGACCATTGAAAGTCAATTTTCATTCATCTGAAGCAAGAAATCCAGCCGTTCAATTAATGTGTAATTGAGTGTTTAGAATTGAAGACGAGCTCATGAACAGTGGATAAAAATCTGACTTTCATGAGACTCGACCCCCGCCCGCCCCCTCGCCAGTCAATCCCCTAGGAACTGAACGCCTTGTGTGGCTACTCCCCCTCTGCACTCTCTCACTCACACACACACGCACACGCACACAGCTCTATATAATAGTTTATAATCGCTGCTTTATGAAGACAATGAGCTTCCGGAACAGAAGCAAACTAGACAGCCCTTCTCTGTATCTTACTCTTCCCAAGCAGGCCATGTAATAACAATATCAATGACATCATTTATTCATGTGATGTGCCTATAATCAGCAGAGACCATAGCACTAAGTAAACTGAACCAAACGCTTTTCTTCTGGGGTTGTGTGGCTCAGAATCACAACCAAAATGTAATTTGAATAGTTGAATAGACAGATGCGGGGCCCCACCTTAAAAGTCCAGGGTCCCTCCCCTTTGCCCTCCCCCAGAAGAAAGGAACAATTACAGGATGCTTAAAGCCACTGCTTTCTTAGCCCCTGCTAACTCTTCTCCTTGGCTGAGCAGCTCTCACAAATTGGAGTGTTGAACTTTTTATTGGAGCTAAATGGCCGCCAATGAAAGTGTTAATGTCTTGGCGGTGTATGGGGCCCCCAACAATGGGCCCTGCGGTGACAAGGCCTCAAGCAGACATAATGACCATTGTCACAGCTGCTGTCATCTCCAAACCATCAGGGGTCATGGACCCGACGAGCCGGAGCTCCCATCTAGGCTCAGCAGTCATACCATTCCCCCTATTCGTCTGTCTGTCTCTCTCTCGCTCTCTCTCTTTCTATCCATAATCATTATCTCTTGCTTCTCAATATATTCCTGCTGTTGTAAATTTTCTTAATTTATTTTCCCTCCAGGGTGAATTAAGTTATCTTGGCTCTTATGTATTTTGTTGTAAAATTCTACATATACTATATGCACAATAAACACATTTCTCTTTTCAAGTTTTAGAGGTACATCAGAAATGTATGCAAGTCTCATGTTTCATCCCATCCTAGTTCTCTTATTTTCTAATAAAGGATAAGAAAGTGATAAAATAGACATCACTAAAGGGAAACAGATGAAAACACTGCTGTTGGGGAAGGGAAACCAATCAACAAAAATATCCTGAACATTTCCAACCGATATCCGGCCACATGCATTGAAAGACAAAAACTAAATGGATGAACTAAATTAAATCCTTTCTCAGGATCAATCCCGCCCTCGGTAGAGGAGGGGTGTAATTTTATTCTATATTATTCTATATTATACTGGAAAGCTCTTCAAAGCCTCCAAGCTACTCTCTATAGTCTGGGAACGCAGCCGGCTCTTATGGGGAATCTGCTCTGCCAGCATTCAACTTGGAGCCCCCTTGGACGGCACACTAGCAGGAGTCCAACCCGGTCTCTGAGAGGGGCCGGGGGGTAATTGGTTTATCCCAGTGCCTGGGCCTGCTTCTCCATGTGGGCCACTGCTGTGTGGAGGTCTGGGGGTACAATATACAAACAGCATGATGCCCTCTGGGACTGCCTGGGCATTCTCAGCCTTTATGAATGTGGACCCAGACTGGGTTAGCAGCAGGGGCACACCGCCTGGAGACTCAGGAGCAGAGGCTTCATTGGTTGAAAGGAATCACCATTTGGGGCCTTTTCTCCGGGTAGCTTGGGTTTGTGTTGTTGAATATCGGTGGCATGGTGATTCGATTTGCCGAGCAAAGAGGGATTTTAACTTTGAAACCTTTTTCTTTTTTGAAACCGTCTTTTATTCATACGACAAGACAAATACGTTTGTCTGCACTTCTTTTGGAGGCAAGAGTCACCATGTGTAGCACCTAGTGGACTGGCTCTGGGGGCATTTCAATAGGCTTGTGTAAAGACAGACTTTGTAAGAGATGTCTTGACTTTTACAATAAACTATTTGGATTTGTTTAATTTGACTATCATCGCTGCTGTGTTAACACCTATAATGTGTTCTGAAACTTAGTGGATTGTACCTAGCTATTTAACAAGGCTTTATGAGTCATACAGACCCTATATAAGCTTTAAGTTAGGAGCTATCATGCTCTGCTTATAAAGAAACATAAAAATCGACACAACATACACACACAATCATTTATCATGCATCATGTACTAAAAAGTAGACTAGTATTAAAAAAAATGTGAGGGAGGGATGAGGGATAAATACATTTTAAGAAAAAAGACAGACCTAAAATGATGAGGTCATTTGACAATAAATCTGCATTTGCAACAAGCAACACGCATACAGATTCACACACTCAGACACACACACTCAGACACACACACTCAGACACACACACACACACACACACACACACACACACACACACACACACACACACACACACACACACACACACACACACACACACACACACACACATTGTATTGTACAGTCTCTGAAAACTGTACACAACAGATATTTGCATGAAAACGTTATGTCATATATTATTTAACACCTAGACCCATATATGCTCTATTATCTTTTTAGAATATATATTTATCATCGCTCATTCAATGTACATAGTGCTATACATATGTGATAATGTGCAGAGGCGATGTTCTCATGATGGTGTGCTGTGCTTTAACCTACGGGACCAAGGGGGTGGCGACCACCCCCCTCCGAAGAGACCAACACCCAGTGGTACGACCTGTAGTCGCTTACCAGAGCTGGGACAAAGGCTCTTGCCAGGTTCAGACAGGTACCCGATACACCGCCACTGAACATACAATCATAGAGTCAAACAATAATAGCAGTACAAAAAATAAAAGAATAATACTAATAAGACGTTTGCGAAATTTAGTGTGTACCACTAAGGCCCAGCCTGCGTTGGAGAGAGGCCGCGGTTCAGAAAGGCAACTTCAAACAAATGCATCCAATTTAAACTTTTCAGATATAGACTTGAAATTTGGCATTGGTATCCTATGGAATCTACTCTTAGTAGCCATATTTGACCGCCTAGGCTACATGGTTTTGACGTAACGTTGTACCTGTTTAAAATCTGAGATATGTATATATTTTCACTTTAAAATGTGTATCTCTGCCGTCTTTGGACGTACTGCTATGAATTGATCACCATATTGTCCCACAGTCACCTGATACAGGTGTGCCAAGTTTGCAGCTTTTACCACCTCCAGCACCAAATCAGTTTGAGTCTTGACGTTTGGAGTTGTGGTCATTGCATCCTATCCAAATGTTCTGACCATATGGGTTGTGACTTGAACGTTTTTTATCATCACGAATGGTGCATGTGTGCTTACATGTTTCACACATATTGCACCTTCCTACTGTTAATGACAGCCTGTTGAATTCATAAACTTCCAGGCCTTATTAAAGAGCCACCCACGGCTTAATATGGCACATCCTTTGATTCCATTACTCATTTTACAAGTTAAAGGAGAAATCCGGTGTAAAATGGATCTGGGATATGTTTAGTATGATAACGAGTTGGAATGTTCGTTTGGGAGAAAAAAAGCACGCATAGACGCATTCTTGAATTGGCTGTTTTTAGCCGATTCTACCAAAACTCTTGGAAAAAACTTGGAACGATGGGGGCATGTGTTATGGTAAAAACGAAATTGTTATTTTTTAACCACTTAAAAGGTTAGAAGTAGCCCGACACTTCTTTGGTAGTATAATAAGGGTCTTAACATATAAAACGAGGCATTGATAACTTTATAAGTGTACAGATTGTTTAATAAAAAGAATGTTTCGATAAGTAGATTGGCGAACACAGAGCTTGTGCCATCCGTCATCAACACGCAAGCTCTGTGCTGAAAAAACAACACAACGTCAACACAGGACGTCCTCGTACCCGGAGTAGTGTTGGCGACCAGGCAGGTCATGGCCTCTCCCCGAACAGGGCGCCCACTAGCTGCTTCTCAGACTGCAGCAGGGTGAAAGCGCACCCTAGGCCTTGCCATAGTTCTCCGCCGAGGTCAACGCCTCTGAAGCCAATGTAAGCCAATCAGTGACACCATGTGAAGAGGTCATTGAGAAGTCACAGAGATCAAATCATAAAGAACAACGGGTATATACATCGTTAACTACTCATTCATTGGGTGATTAGAAGTAAAGATGGAGAAGATAATACGGAAAACTCTTTAACCCTAAACCCTAAAACGTTTATGGTTTGTAAACATGATGTGGCCGGAGCCATCCAAGACCTCCCCTTCGCTATGAAGCCCCGAGGACCCCTGGCTGAGCAGGTAGGGCGCCACCATGCACATCTCCACTGCCAGGGTAAAGGGGGGGGGGTGAAATGAGAGCCACTGAAGGGAGAGAGAGTGCAAGGGAGGAGGAGAGAGAGAGAGAGAGAGAGAGAGAGAGAGAGAGAGAGAGAGAGAGAGAGAGAGAGAGAGAGAAAGGGGGGGGGGGGTAAGAGAAATTGTTATTCCTAATTTATTTTTATAATCAAAGTAATAATTGCAATAACTAAATAAATTATTATTATTTTTCTTATGTGGGAATTTAACTACTTAGTCACACAATGACTCATAAAACTACGTTTTAGGGTAGGCCTATGTTATATTTTTTTCCTGAAGATTGATAGCTTGTAAATGCTCAACCACTGAGAGAAAAAAAAACGGAACCTCTGAAACAATGCAACAAAATCATTTAATCAGCTAATAACCTTAGTAGCCTATAGGAAAAAAGAGCTTGACTTAATAAAACCACAACATAAACCTTGCACCGCCATTCCGCGTGCTTATTTAAGTTACCGGTCAGTATCCCTTGGATTTCATCCATCTCCAACTTCTTCTCCTCCGCAATTGTATACACAGAGTCTGGGAGAGCGAGAGAGAGAGAGACAAAAGGGGATGAAGCCCATATAGGTATTTGTGCCCAAATATCCTTGCTTCTGGGTTCCGTCACCTGACCTTTTCAGAATTCAAGGGTTTAAACTCACCAGATAAGGGTAGGTCAGGTTGGTTATGTGACCCACAGGTCATCAGTTTTGTAAGTGTAGAAATCAGTTTCGTAAGATGTACTAAAGTCAGAATTTATAAAAAAAAAAGGGAACAAAAATAGATGTAGGCCTAACAAACAGACAGACACCCCTGAACTTTACAGAGAGTTCAATCCATACAAGGATTACGGATTCAGAAATGGGATCACAATGGGCTGCTTCTGCTGATTATTGCTTCTTTGGTTTGCCGACTTACCTGAAAAAAATAAAATTAGCCAAAAAGATTTGCCTTTGAATAGCAATTATGGAGAACAAAGACCAAAGGTAAATTAAGTGATAGATATCAATGTACGATTGTGAAGCAAACAGCCACTAAGGTGCTTTTAGATCCGGATCTTGCATGCAAAAATCCTGTGGAATACGATACCAATGTGTTGTGTCTGTCTTAATGTTTGCATAAGGAGTTCGACTTATCTTTCCATAGAGATAGAGCTTTATATATGTGTTCACGGGTGATAGTTACCTAGAAAGATGCAATATTGGAAATGATTGACTAATCATTAATGCAGCCTAGCCTAGTAGGCCTATATGATAAATAAATTAGAATAGACCAAATCTTGATGTCTTTAAATGTTACCTATGAATTCAAGTCTGAATTGGAATTAAAGAAATGCAGTTATTGATTTATTTAAAAAAGTTTATTCAACACAAATACATATAGGCCTATCCTAAAACAATGAAGAAGCAATACATGGTACAGATAAAGGGTTAGGGTTGGGATTAGAGATTGTGGTAAATGTACTTGAAAAAAAATCAGTCATTATAAAATCAGATTTGAAGCTGTACATTTTATATTATAATGCAATAGAGTAAAAACTGTAAAATTAAGGTTGATTATTTCAGCAGCACTCGGATCTTCTCGTCACCTAGCAACAGCCTAAAAAAAGATGACATCAAACTACGTGTCATAAACGTATAATTATGATACAAATAATCATGCAACTTACTATTCATTTTAGGCTACACATCTCAAAATTAGCGATGTGAGTATGAAAGTGTATGGGGGGAGAGAGAGAGAGAGAGAGAGAGAGAGAGAGAGAGAGAGAGAGAGAGAGAGAGAGAGAGAGAGAGAGAGAGAGAGAGAGAGGGAGAGGGAGAGGGAGAGAGAGAGAGAGAGAGAGAGAGAGAGAGGAGAGAGAGAGAGAGGTCCATAGTTCTAGACAGACACAAACATGTCTTTCACAAGCCACAGTAAAGTGAAATATGTGTCAAAAGACTATTATGAAACAGTGATGATATTTGTTGTTTTTATGACGATTCTTTATGACTCCAGACTATCTTTAACATATTTTATTGTTAGTACATATTGATCAATAATCGTAAATGTTATCATACTTTAAGTCAATCAAATACAAAACATGTTGATACCGAAGTTCAGAAAAACATCCTGTGAATAGAGATTTAGAATTATTACCAAAGATCACAGTTATGTAGTATTTACTAATTAAGAATCAAGCAGATTATTTGAAAGGGACTTGGCTCCAAAGGGAGGGAATCTATGGGCCCTGGTGGGTTGAGCAGTTTGCACTGGGATGCCTACAGGTAATGGACGTTGGCGTACGAACCAGCAACCGTTCAGCCAGGAGTTACACAAACTAAAACAACTAGACTATTCTGGCTATCGACTACGGATTACTCCAATATAAGTGTTTCAAATAACGTGATTTAAGTAAAGTCCTTTAAAGTAAGTTCAAGCCTGCCATCTTTATATTTTTACAAAAATCATCCATACATTTTTGAATAATCAAGCAACCAGTAGTAGTTATTCCTCTTATAATGGTTAGAAAACACCAAGATGAAGGCATTGATATCCTGTGACACCCTCCTACAGAGGGATAAAGACGGGGGTTGGACTGCACCTTATAATGCTGCCGGTGAGCAAGGCACCACCCATGGGTCCGATCCAGTAGATCCAATGGTAGCTCCAGTAGTTTGCCATCACAGCTGGGCCGAATGCCCGTGCTGGGTTCATACAAGCGCCTGAAACTGCACCTCTATGAGGGTAAACAGAAACAGAGACAGCAACACACACACACACACACACACACGCACACGCACACGCACACGCGCACACACACATACACACACACACACACACACACACACACACACACACACACACACACACACACACACACACACACACACACACACACACACACACACACACACACACACACACACACATAGAACCAAACAAACACACACACACACACATACCCGCACACACTCATACACACAGAAATCCACAACACACACACAAGCACACATTTCACTGTAATTCAAGTATTGAAGTCGGTTTGGCTGCCACAGCATAAAAGGTTTCTTGCAGTATTAAACATTCTGAAGAAAATATGTGTGGTTGCCTATGGGACCACACACAGTATCTATTGGCCTATCATTTGTTGTTGGCATAGCTTATGCTTTTCCATTACTTACGGTTTTTCAAAGATATTCCAAAACGTTCAAAAACAGAAAATGTAGTGTGTACTTATTTATGAAATGTTCGCTGTCGGTTTTAAACCCAGAAACTTATGCTATGAGTTAAAATAGCTGACCAATCTTTTCTTGTGATCATCTCCTCTCCTCAGTTGCCAACACACGTCTATTGCTAAGTGCTTTACAGTGCCTTAAATTAAAAATATTAATGATTAAGTATACTTAATTTGAAGTGTACTTCAATGTGTATTTTGCATACATTTTCTGCACCCACAATATTAGGGTGATGAAGTGTGGTGGCATGTGAAGCCCTTGATTTGAGACTGTGATTAAGGACAATACCAATAAAGTGGACTTGACTTGAAAAATTGTCAATATATGTAATTATTTTTTTCATGATGACTGAATAAGAAACTCACCCTGCCAGAATGTCCACAGTAACAGTGAGCCCTATGCAGAGAGGTGCCAGCAAGCTGTGGGTGCGCTTGTTAACGGCCCCCATACACACTACCATGGTGAGAAACAGGGTCATGACCACCTCCGCAACCGTGGCCCGGCCAATCTGGCCTTCCCCCTGCACCACGTTGAATGCTGCTCCAGAAGAGTTGTCAAAGTTCTCCACCGAAGAGATCGTCTAGACACAGAGAAGGAGTGATAGAGTCCCTATTTCCCCTCTGGGATGATTAAAGTACTTTTCAACAAAATTTGTAATTTAAAAACCTGTATCTATATGCAATAATAATTCATATACAAATGATACTGCAGAAGACTTTATGTGTATGAAAGGGGTTAGGTTAGGGTTATACATTTCTGTGTATATTAACTGCATGTAATACATAAATTATATGTTTACAGATGCTGTATTTGAATTTTACAGCAACGTTACAGAATAATTTAAATACATTTTTAATTAGTTTAACTTATTTTCAATGTATGGCTAATATATAAAAAAATCTGTATAGTCTTTAACTCTTGTATTTTATTGCCCTTTAACCACCTAACTTATTTGCCTTGTTTAGCATTTTGTCACACTAATTTTAAAAGGTGTATTTTATTATTTTTTATTATATATTAATATGTGAAATGTCTAATATGAATTCTACTTATGTCCGTAGACTGACACCAGAGATCGTTAGATGTCAAAGCTAAGTTGAGTCTCTGTATCATGACCCAATAATTAGGTTTGGGTCTAAAGTTTTAAGCACACTATCTGCAAAGAACACACTGTTCAATGTCTTCTATCTACTTTATGACATAGTGGTCACCCAGACTATTACCATAGCCAGGCCAGCTCCTATCATGCCCCCACAGAGCTGGGCCAGTATGTAGGGCAGCAGTAGGTAGATGTTGAGACCCCCGATCATGAAGACCGATACAGACACCGCAGGGTTGAAGTGACCCCCGCTGCAGGGACAGACACATGGTTCATACGGCATTACATACCGTGATGGATAGGAAGACAGAGATCAGCAAATAAAGACAAAGAGGAGGAAATAGAAAAATAGATCAGTGGAGTTGACGCACAGACATACATACATAGATACAGACTGATAGGCAGATAGATAAATACAGTGGAAGATAGATCCAGTAGATAGATGGACAGAAAGACAGATATATTGACAGATAGATGGACAGACAACGATAGATTTATACAGCAGATAGATGGTTCAAGTATAGACGAAAAGAGACGCAGGCAGATGGACAGACAGAGATAGATAGAGTAGATAGATCCATTAGATAGACGCAGAGACAGACAGACAGTCATACAGTCAGACAGACAAACAGAGAGACAGACAGATAGATACAGTAAACAGATAGATACAGATGACAGACAAACAGACAGAGGGACAGAAAGCCAGTCTACCTAATCTCTCCCAGCACGGCGATGACGATGGCCAGCGCCAGGCCGTGGGCCAGGGCCGGCTGCAGCCGCCCCGTTCCCGCTGTGTTCTCCATCACCGACAGGCAGCCGGCGAAGATGAACAAGGTGGAGCCCAGGAGCTCGGCCAGACATGGCTGGCCAAAGTGAAGGAACGCGCGGGCCCACTTACCCCCCGCACCAACCCTCTCTGGCGGCTGCACCACCTGCACCTCGGGCAGGGCCAGGTCGTAGGAGTCTATCTGCTTTGAATCCTTGGAGGACATGATGGGGAGCAAGACCTGCAGAACCTGGCCCGTGTATGTGTGTGTGGGTCAGGGGAACAGACTGGACTGGACTGGGATGGCATGCTTGTGGTCTATTCATGATGATGAAGGGGGTTGGGGAGGATAGGGTGAGATAAGGGAAGGTGGAGTCAGGAAGGACAATCTGGACTCTGAAGGTGTCATGGGAGGATCATTGTTATCGGATATCAACAAATTATTCAGGACAAATATATATGTTTCTTTCATCTTCAATTATTTAGGATTTTTCATTTTTTTCATGAATTTGTTTTATTTGTTCAAGCATTTCATGGACATTCCTTGAACCATAAAGAAAAACATAAAGATACTTAGCAAAGTGTCAAAGAAGGTTATCACAACAAGTTAGTGGTTCTTGGGTACGAGCTGACCATAAAGATTAAGGTAATGTTTTGAGATAAAGAATATGTGGCTGTTGAATTGTCCCCTAATGTATACATTAACTATTATGAGGTGTTGGGGATCAACTCCAAAGGTGAAGAGACATCCTAGGTTGTAATCATTATCGATGATAACCTGAAGATCTCAATAATTCACCTGACCATTTATGTTTGTACATATACCCAGCGACGTCGTATAGGGGGGAAAGGTTATGACAATTATAAGGCCCTAGCGAGCTGTGAGCCCACACACAGCCCCCAGTAGCCTCTATGACAAAATGATTATGCATACACTGAACTAATATATATTAATATGAATGAATCCGAATTAAAACAAAGCCAAAAATCATACAATATTCTAATTTTGATCATTTCAATAATCCCCTTGGCCCCTTCTTAAAAAATGGTTTGGTCCACACCGCGGTTCGTTCTTCCCATGGTCTTCCTCGTCGGAAGTGAGTGAGCGCGAGCGAACTCTAGCAGGGTTAAAGGTTCGTAACGATGCCCCCCAAAAAACACAAGTCTGGACACCAGAAAAGACTAGAGAAGGAGGCCAGGAGTAGGGGCGGCAGAGCAGGGGCCCAGGATATCAAACACTTTTTTTCGAAAAATGGTGAGAGTCGTGTCATTTAAAAATCGAATCCCTTCAGTGTCATCAATTATCACTGGTCCGCATCATAGACTGCATATAAAAGTGTTGTAGGCCTACCTTCAACTGTCTTTGACTGTTTAGTTTAAAAAAAAAATCCTTCAATTCAGTATCCGTCTAGTCCAAAAAATCCCAGCTGCTTCTGCTGCTGCAGACGGTGTGCAGACTGGCTCGGAGTCGGCACCGCGTGCATCAAAGCAGCGGTAGTAATCACACAACCGGACGGTGTAGAAAGTTCCATCAGTTAAAAATAGTAAATCCAGTTTTCAAATCCATGTTAAAATTGGCAGGATATAGAGCTAGTTAGCATGAAAAAAAGGTGCTAACAATGTCAAATGTGATGCGTTCAGGTCGGCTCGGTAATATGAATATTAGGCAAAGGTCTATAATAGGTCATCATGATGTGTTCTAATGTAAGAACAAAATGTTGTTTATTCAGCAATATAAAATAGATAGTAAATATGGAATATGAGCTGTTTAACGTCCTATCTTGAGTTCTGATCATCTTATATGCAAATTAATTAAAGGCACCCAGTGCAACTTTCGAGGCTTAAAAATAAACATTCAATTTCTAGTCTTTTTTACACGTAGTAAGTTTCAATAACTCCATACCATTACATACCGACATTCAAGCAGCAAAGATGAGACGTCGTTGTGTGGTGAGAACTGATAGAAAATCGATAACAACAACAATGCCGCCATTTTCTTTATTTTTTGTAACCTACAATAAATAAAGCAGGCTTCCAGTCAATGGAAAAATGGCTTCTCCCCACCGGCGATTGTTGTTGTTTACGATTTTCTATCAGTTCTCACCACACAACGACGTCTCATCTTTGCTCCTTGAATGTCGATATGTAATGGTATGGAGTTATTGAAACTTACTACGTGTAAAAAAGACTAGAAATTGAATGTTTATTTTTCATTGAATGTTTACATAAAGTTGCACTGGGTGCCTTTAAAGCAATAATATAATAATACAAGTTATCTTTCAACAAAAAAGTAAAAAAGACTATTTAGAATTTTGGACAGTCTACAATGACTTTTGAATGGTTTAAAAATATTTTTTGCCCGGAAAAGTGAAGCTGTCCATCTAGAGCTAGGTACTAAGAAGCCCATTTATATTTTGTCCAAGAATAAGTTAGTTCTGCAACAGTTTTTCCATGAAACATAACATTTAATGTTTACAATATATTTAATGGACCAATAAACCTTTATGATCTGCTGTTCCAGAATCAGTAGTGGCTGCTTCATCTGAGTTTGACCCCACAGCAGACGCTCACCCCCAGCAGTCCAATGATGCCTTTGATGGTGAGTGAGGGATTAAGAGTAGACACTGGTTGGCTGTTTCTGTTTATTAGTGAACTGCTGTATCACTGGCAGTGACCAAGATATTAATCAACACCTTGACTATTTCAATTATATAATAGCAAAATATAGGCTACATTTTTTTATAACTCAATTTATGTCACTATTGCTGTTGACAGAGCCAGGCCCAAGTTCCCAAAGCAAGGCTACTTACTATAGTGAAGGGAATTGTGAAGCAGATCAAAGCTGTTGCAGTCATGAAACTGCTGAAGACAGTCAGAGCACAGGAAGTACAGAAAGACAGGAAAGAGAGAACGAGGAGGAAGAATATTTAAAATGCGACCTAGGATTATGGCCAGAGAAGCTCACAGACCACGATCGTGGGATAATTGTCAAAAAGCTAGCCACAGCCACACAGAGAGATCTGACCTTGATAATGCCAAAGGATTCAGATGGAAAGAAATTTCCAGAGTATTTAGAGTATACAAAGTCAACAAATGGACGGGAAAAACAGAAGAGAGACTGGTTAATGTACAGTGAAAGTGCAAGAGCAATATACTGTGTGCCATGCATGTTATTTTCCTGTGATGGCCTAAAAAAACCATCAGCCAGTGCACTTAACACCAAAGAAGGGTACAAAATATCAGATCTCAAATGGCAGAGAATGTACAACAAATTCCCTGACCAGGAAGTTTGCAAGGCGCACAAAACCTGCTACCTCAAGTGGAAAAATCTGAAATACTCTTTGATGGAAGCAAAGGGGATAGACAGCCATCTGCAACAAGAAATCCAACTTGAAGTTGACAGAAACAAAGCTATTCTTGAGAGAATATTAGATGTTACACTTTTTCTGGCCTCAAGAAATTTGCCATTCAGAGGGAGCACAGAAACGCTTGGTGATGCACGGAATAGTAACTTCCTTGGCACTGTAGAGCTTGTAGCCAAGTACGATCCTCTGTTGAATGATCATCTGAGAAAAGTGAAGGAGAAAAGACCAGGCACCAGAGTGACCCATTACATTAGCCCAGAATCTCAAAATGAGTTCATAGAACTATGTGGAGAAAGAGTTTTGAAAGAAATACTGAAGGAATTTATTACTCATTAATATGTGATGCAACTCCTGATTTCTCCCACAAGGAACAGAATGTAATTCTGTTGAGATATGTCGTTCAGAAGGAGAATGATCAGTGGGATGTAACTGAACGTTTCTTATTTCAGTCTGAAATAAGGAAAATAAATCCACTTGCTACATATTCACCATGTGCCTCACATACTCTAAATCTTGTTGGAGTACATGCTGCAGAGTCATGTACCGATGTTGCAAAATTTTTTGGGTGTTTGAATCGCTTGTACAATATCTTCAGTGCCAGCCCAGAGAGATGGGCCATTCTCAAAGAGAAGACTGGCTGCTCCCTTCACCGCATGTCTGATACCCGTTGGAGTGCCCGCATAGCGGCTGTTAAACTAGTTGCAAATCACTTGCCACCTCTCCTAGAGGCCCTGGATAGCACCTTTGCTAGGTGCAGCTTGACTAATGAAGTCAAATCAGAGGTCACTGGTCTCAGGAGTTATTTTACATCTTTTAAAGCCATTGTTCTCCTGACTGTCTGGAAAAAAATACTGCAGTCCATTGAAGACAGAAACATAATTCTGCAGTCAGGAAAAATTACACTAGATGTAGAAGCAGCCAATATACAGGCATTGAAGGAAGAAATGCAGCTCTTTCGCAACTCATGGGATGACTTCCTTGCAGAGGCTTCCCTTATCGCAGAAGCTATGGATGTTTCCACTGGATTTCCAGTCAGCCACAAGCGAAAGAGAAAACGTTTTGTAGATGAGAGTCAGAGGTCAGAAGAAGAGGGAAACCAACAGACTGAATCAAATCTGTTTTGCAACAGCGTGTTCTATGTGGCTTTAGATAACATCATCTGTGCCTTGGACACCCGCTTCCAATCCATTGTAAAATATCTGTGAGGAATTTGCTGCAATACTGAAAATCAAGGATTTAAAACATGATCAGATTCACTCAGTTTGCCATTCATTAACAAGCATATACAAACAGGATCTTAGTGCTAATTTTGAAAGTGAAGTGCAACATTTGAGGACTGTTTATAGTGCCACATGTTCAGACTGCCACTCCCCCCCTGAACTGCTGAATTCCTTTCATAAACTTCAGCTTCAGAGCATTTTTGGTGAAGTATGTGTTGCCATCCGAATCTTCTGTACATTACCTGTGACTGTTGCAGGTGGAGAAAGGGCGTTCAGCAAACTGAAACTAGTTAAGAACCATTTCACATCCACAACAAGCCAAGAGAGGCTAAATAGCCTTGCTAGACTTTTAATTGAAAGTCAGCTAAGCCGACAATTGAACTTCCAAGACCTCATCAGCGAATTTGCTAACAAAAAGGCCCGGCGTTGGGCTTTCTGATTAGACTTACAATGAACAAGCCAATTTAAACTTTAATTGAGATTAGATGAGGCTTGTTGTTGTTGTTTTTGATATTTGTTTTACAACAACGTAGTCCATGTGCTCTTTGTTTCACTTGCACATTTAAGTTAAATGCTACATATTTACCTGTGGACTATCTTGAGCCAGGACACTTTGTTTTTTGCATATCAGTGCTTGATTGTTAAATACAATATAATACCCACACACCCATTTGTTGAGTGGTTAATTGAAAATGTATTTGCAATCAGAGGTGTAATAACGTGTTGCAGATCAGGGAAATGAGAATAAGACAATTAATAATACCAAATTTACATAATAATACTCTGACTTGTTAAGTCGTTAAATGTAAAAAAGGTAACAAATTGGGTGTATTACACGAGGCACCGAAAAACAAGAAAATTTAAGGTGGCAAGGAATGGGGTAGAGGGGCCCACACGATATTCTTTCAGGGGGCCCAGAATTCCTAGCAACTGCCCTGCATATACCTAAAGAGGCATTGCTAAAATTGCAATATGATAGAAAGAAAAATAAGTAATTCAGACTCTTTTGCACCATTTGAATTGTGGTCCCAAATGTTGCAAGTACTTTTTAAAATCTGATTTGAAATCCTACTCTCTTTTATTAAAACACAACCTGTACTCAATCTCTGCATGCAATAAGGATGACAATAAATTTCTCCCTAGATCAGGAGTTCCTGATCACTGATCTGGCACCCCTATTGGCTAGTTGAAGAAACCAACTAGCCAATAGGGTAGATTGGTTTAAATATTTGTATTCCAATTGCAGTGGAATACAAATATTAAACAATAAAATGCCACAATTGTTGGAGAATACAATCAAATGTACATCCAGTTATTAAATATTGGTTTATTCTCAGTGGAATATCCAATATTTGAGGATAGTTTCAGAATTAAAAAGAAAAAGTGAATGGAAAGGATGTTTTGTTTGCAAGTTAATGCAATGTTTTCTATGGTTGCCATTGCGGTTGCTAAGGACGCTGTTAACGCTGAAACTATGTAGATTGCATGTTATTAGAATCATTGTCTTTGTGTTAGGTAGTTATCTGCACTATGTTATCATATTGCTAGGTTATCATATTGCTACGTTATACTTTATTTCGTTAATGTTTTGAGTAACCCAGGGATGATATATTTCTTCCTTTTTTTGGAAAATACGACAGACTAGAATCAAATGTTTCGCTATGGCAAAATGGTAGTTTATGCCATTGTTTCCTCAAAAAGTTCAATGTTGTTTTTTATCTTCTGATGACTTACAACAACCTTTTGCATCACTTGCTGCTGATAATCTATTTTATGTCCTTGAGGCACTCTTACATATACAGTCAAAGACACCCCAGGTCTCTGGCTCTTTCACAAGTGTCCTCACTACAAGGGCTGTAGGGCTACAACCCAAACATGGAAAATATTTTAATCGTCTATTTCATCTGCATTTTACTTTATGAATTGCATTTACGCCAATAACCTTAAAACCAGTAGTAATTAGTCACGAAACAGTTAACAGTTTTTCAGTCCAATCGGATAAAACAGACAAGGAATGTTTATCAATTTATTTATTTTTCAATTATGGCCACGGGATCCCTGCTGCTGCCAATTGATGGGTTGCGACCCACAGTTTGAAAACCACTGTCATAGCAGCCAGGTATGTGTGAAAGTACATATCAACAATAATTAATCACCTTGTTTGACAAGGAGTCCATTGGCCTGTTTATTTAAAAACTTGTATATATTGTGATATAGTTGCAGAGGCAGTTTACTGATGTCAACTTTTGTTCTATCTTTTTAAACGATTGGGGAACCGTTTTTGATTCAATGCCAAATCATAAAGCATAAACATTCCTATGATTGTGTCCTTCTCCGAGGTTCTCTTAAGTCCTCTGGCTCAACACAGAGACTACACAGAACCTGGGTACAAACAGTCCTCTGGCTCAACATAGAGACTACACAGAACCCGGGTACAAACAGTCCTCTGGCTCAACACAGAGACTACTCAGAACCCGGGTACAAACAGTCCTCTGGCTCAACATAGAGACTACACAGAACCCGGGTACAAACAGTCCTCTGGCTCAACACAGAGACTACACAGAACCCGGGTACAAACAGTCCTCTGGCTCAACACAGAGACTACTCATAACCCCTGGATACACACAGTCCTCTGGAGCAATATAGACACTACACTCAGAACCCCTGGATACACACAGTCCTCTGGCTACTTGACCCCAAAGAGCCAAACTTGGACTCATACGTTTCTAAAGCGGTTGTCCTTCAGCTCCATCAAATGAGGATTAAAGGGAAGCACTGTTTAAGTGAATGATTATGTCCACCTTGCAATAACCTTCAATGGACTGTTATAAAGCCTTGAGGGATTAATGTATTGGTCATCTCCAGACCGGAAACAACTACAGTATATACGCAGGTTAAACTAGCATTATCAACACAGAACAATGAAGAGGAACGTGGAATCCCACTACTGTTCAAAATAAGGGGGGATTATCCCAGATTGTCTCAGAGAAACAGAAGTGATGGATAAGATAGCGGAAAAGGTAGGACCTTATTCAATAAGAGGCATGCGCAAATAGGATAAGCTCATCAAATTCTTTCTCTTCACTGATTCTGAATTAGTTGTTCTTTGGTTGTTGTATTGCATGATAGCCTCAACAGGATCACACACACCTTTCTGAAGGTTTCAAAAACAAATGATTTAAATTTTATGGCAGATACTTTATACCTTTATTATGTACAATTGATATTAGTTTACATACTAATAACATAGTCATTACAAACTACATATTTGATAGGACATAGAGGGCATTTAAACTCAATGAGGCTATATATATTGCTGATGGTTACATAGACTTTTTCTTTAATTAGATGAATAACATATATTTGAATTCATGGTGAGCTTTGATATTGTTAGTAAATAAAGTTGTAAGAGTATATAGCCTATAGACACGCACGAACTCACGCCCACACGCAGGGCCGTTGCACCAAATCCTGGGCCCTGTATACAAGAGGTCATGATGCCCCCCCCCCCTGCGCTGAATTGTTGACGGGGGGTGCGACTCCTAACCCTATGGGCTGGTGGATAATTCAAATAAAACATTAAAAAAATCTTTTCTTTTTTTGCCATGGGCCCCCCCTCTGCCTTTGCCCCCCCCCCAGGACTGCCTCACTTTCCCCCGCAGTCCGTCGGCCCTGCCCACACGTATGTTATATGACGCAGCAGTGGCCAGCAGGTTGCAGCAGAACACAAAATGCCGAACGGCTGAAAAATAAAAAGTTGTCAATAGTAGTAATACAAATATTAAACAATAAAATGCCACAATTGTTAAAGAATACAATCAAATGTACATCCAGTTATTAAAACGTAGTTAATTCACCTAATATGTTTCCTGACCAGATGGCATTATTTCATTTAGCATATGTTTTACATTCGTTGCATTTTAATCGCCTCCCAGAATTGTCGAACTTGCTCGTTGATGTTTTTTTTGCACAATAATCAAGGGCTTGTGGGGCCCGACCAAGGAAAAATCCATGCTGGCCTGGTTTTAACTGAGATATCACATGTCACCGTTCGCCCAGGGAGCATTACAGTAGGGAAGTAAAAAGGCACTTCCTTCTTCCTATAATCCTCACACACCGGTTGCAAAACCGTTTTGGACTTCTTCGAATAGTGGAAATGAGACGTCAACGAACGTAAACGATAGTTTGTTAAGTTGTTATTATAGAATTTTAAATATATTTTCTGCCCCGCCAGGTAATGTCATTGGGCTTTAATCGATCGCTTCCAGCAACGCTTTTGTTAGTTATGCTGTAAGTCGAAGCCCAGCTTTTTCTGACTTACAATGGCTGCTACCTAGAATTACTTTTTTGGATATACGGTGGATGAACCGAAGTACTCTGAAGAGGACCTGGTTAATTTGTTGTTGGATACATCGGTGCACGACATCAAAATGAAAAAACAGTTTAATCGCATGAAACTGATCGCCAACCAGACTGTTGGAAGGTATGTGTAATAGGTTACATTGTTGCATATAGTTGTAGCGCCCCCAGCATCGGGGCTTTTGTTATTTTCACGTAGCCTAAGTAAGTTGTGGAACGTTCTCTCCATGCACTTTTTTCACCTGCTGTCACTTATTGCAGAGCCAGGGCTGGGTCAACTTTTTCCGTAAAAAGGTTATTCAGAGTACATGCACACTTACTTTTTAGAACTACTGGAATTATATGTATTTAGCTTACGCTGTTCAACCAGAGAAGAAATAGTCCTACACAAAACATAACCATTCAAGGAATCGGTCGCTTCTCAAGTTAGTATACTTGTTTATGTTCGTGCTGAGTGCTACAATGTGTATTTTTCAGGTAAAACATGCGATCTATTGCTTTGCCTCGATATGTCAATAACTCGAATCACACTTGTACATAGATGTGTAGTGTCTAGATAATACATGACAGCTGAGCGGACGAGTTGATTGCAGCCCCACCCCACTCTACCACGCACTGCAGTCTACCCACATCCCTCGCACCACGATAAACCCCAAACATCTTCCTACCCGACACACACCAATCCTACCGAACCACACACGCGCGCGCGCACACGCACACGCACAAACACACAGCTTAATAACTAATAATCCATGATCTCATTCATAAACCAACTTCTAAATTCCGTTAATTGCTCCACCCCAGCAAGTAGCCGCTAATGCTGATGAGCCAGTTGAGGTGTACATGTCAACAAGGGGGTTTGTTCTGTCCAGTAAGCATTTTTGCATTGTTGTTGACACTTGGGAGATTTTTTTAACAAAGTAACTTAGAAACAACAATATCTTAGAACAACAATGGTTCTGTCGAGATTTATGGAGCAGTTATGAATAAAAAAAATTGTGCAGAGCAACATAGTAGGCCTATTGGAATCAGAAAATGCAAAGAACTAAGCAACAAACAAGAACATGGCTACCACGTGTTGGCTACGCTTCGAAAGACAAGGCATTTGTAGTTACTTTTGAAAGGTGTTATGATAGATGTGATATATAGTGTGAATTACTTTCTAACTGTTTGGTTTCTATTACACCATTTATATAAACAATAAAGACATTGGAAGTTTTGAATTTATGGTAGCGTAAATAGTTTATACTGTAGAAATACACGTTTACTGTGGTATAACCCTCAGCACATCGCTTTACCTCACACACCCAACATATTTGTTGAAAAAGTCATGGTGCCATACACGTGTGATATAAACAGTAAACATATAGTTATTAGTCATCAGCTTTTGTTTGCATTCAACCATCTCTGCCTTTGTGTTATGTTTATTGTCTGTGTTGACTGCCCAGCGTTTAGTATTGAAGGTGTCCTATTCTTAGTTAGACAGCAGTGCTTGGCTCGTCTCTGGCCTCCGCCTAAATCAGTGCTCATTCAATATTGATAGGAGAGCCTTTGTATTTCCATTGACAGACCAGAATAACTGACCTTTAACAGGAGATTGTGTAAATGATTCCTCATGTTAAGCGATTGTCACATTGTGACAATTACACATTGCTCCATTATCATACATTTAGGACACTGAAACATTGAATTAGCAAAGCTAAAAACACCATCAGATTAAACACAGATTACAAGTATTTAAATATTATTATAGCTTGGCTCCAGGATGGTTTGTAGAGTCTGTACAGTATTTGACTTCCAGGCAAAAGTACTAGTTTTGAACCCGAATGTCTTGACTCCCTTCAGGTATCCCTTGAGCGAGATGACTAGTCTTCGCTGCTATGGAGTGCAGTTAAAATCCAAGTTGCATTTCATAAAAGCGTCTGCTGAATTACTTATATTAAATGACGCCCTGTTCACTGCCAGCCTTACAAGACATGACTGATTTAAAAGATATCCTGGGGTCCAGCAGTCCTACTATGTTAAAGAATGACATCTGTGGCGAGATTGCATAGAGCCTTGATCGGAAAACAGAAACTACAAGGGGCGGAGCTGTGCCTTCATTGCGGAGATATTCTACTGAAGAAGAATCTTAAGGGGTTTTGTTTAATTCTACAATGGCCAGTCTACCCGGTGTTGATTTGGAACCTCTACAGTAGCTTTTTCTCTAACAGATTACTTCTGCTAGTTTGTGTTTGCCAATTTATGTAGGCTTTATAGATGGGCTTTGTAAGAAAGGGAAATGCCCTGTTCGCACATATTTGAGCTCTTCTGCCATCAAACATTAAAGTCAGATTTTGTGAGACTAGATAAAGGGGAACCGCCACAATTCCCCAGACCTGTATAGGCCTAGACTGGGAGCTCTCGTCCAGGTATATGTTCCCCTGGTGGTGGTATTGAGGTGCTGGTGTGAGAGAGACCAGTGTGTGCAGGGCCAGGCCGTGACCTGGGTGGAGGTATTTGGTTCCCCTGCTCTTAAATAGAGAGATAATGAATTCCTCAGAGAAATTGTGTGTGTGTGTGTGTGTGTGTGTGTGTGTGTGTGTGTGTGTGTGTGTGTGTGTGTGTGTGTGTGTGTGTGTGTGTGTGTGTGTGTGTGTGTGTGTGTGTGTGTGTGTGTGTGTGTGTGTGTGTGTGTGTGTTGGAGTTCATTTCAAACCATGTTGGTTTGCTACAGAGATTTGGGATACACAGCCTCCATTTCATGTGGTAACAGTAATATGTCAACACTGACTGTAAAACCAACTGACCAGTTTAGTTAAGTTCTCCTCACAATCATGTTTTAACTTTGGTTCATGTTTGAGAAAAAGGCTTTGACACAATGAGGTCGGTGTATTCAACAGTCTGAGGTCATCAAACTGTGTTTGATGAATGTTGAGCACACAAACATCATACTGTTTCGGAGTACCGCTAGCTATCGGAGGTGTTCAACCAGTTACCCAAAGTAACTCAGCGATGGAATTGTGCTAGAATGTGGAACGCTCCAGGCTACACCCTCTGTTCCCACAGCGAGTCTATGCGTGTGTCGGTGCGCGCCTATGTGTGTGTTAGAATGTGTGCCTGTGTGTTGTCGACATCAATACGCCACTTACCAGCCAGCAGCATAGCTCCCCCTGTCGCCATAACAACCAGGCTGGATATGACAACAACACTGTGTTTTGGGTTCTCCAGTGATGACTGTTTGTTGGTTTATTTGTGTGTATTTCTCATGGGTGGGTATGTGGGTCCATGTGTGCGACGCGCTCTCATGTGGGTGTTCACCCTTACGAAGAATATTGAGTTCCTTGCATGAGCACTTCGGCAGCTTACCTAAAACAATCTAAATTGACTCGTAGCTATTTTGGTTTTCACTCTTCCGTCATCATTATTCCGATAGACTGTTTAGGATGGGCGGTTTGTGTTCACATATCTTAAGCGGAAACTGTTAAGTAGGCTTTGAATTGTTCCTTGATCTTGGCCACAAAGTTGTCTCAGCTGGATGTGTTCTGCAAGTTAGTTCTTGCTTAAGGCACATTTCTAGCATGACAGAACAGCTCCCAAACAAATAGAAAACGGTCTGTTATCAGCTAATATTGAGATGTTTGAGATGTTTGGTCAGAATATAGAACATCTTGTTGCAAACGCCTCTACTAACTGCACTTCACTCCAACCAATTCAATACAACACAAGAAACACAACACAGGCCGTTCTCAAACTTAGGTAGCATTCCTTTCTTGGGGTTTTCTTACTCTTTCAATGGAATTTTACAGAATGGTCTTCGAGAATTCATTTGAACATTATTACATCCGAGGGAATTTTACTAGTCATCCACCATAGGCCTCCTCCATGGATTCCTTCTGTTAGGTCATGCCTATAAAAATGCATTAAAGAAAGCTCTGACCTTTGTGATGTGTGTTTCCCCCCGCAGGGCAGAGAAGACTGAGGTGCTGAGTGAGGACCTGCTACAGGTGAACATGGAATTCTCTCTCTCTCTTCACTAGTGTTTGCACAAACACATACATGTATCAGTTTCCACCGGCATTACATTCATTTCCCATGGGGTTTAAACAATGTTGAAACATCCAACTCTCTAGCTTGTTTGGTGTGTATGGGCAGCATGAGACTGCAAACGTTTCTTGTCATGATTTTACATAAATCATCCAAGCTGCCACAATCAACTCGACATTAAACACATCTTTGTGATCCAAGTTATTTGCCTGAAAGCAAGTGCATTTGCATTGCGTCTTGTTTCCTGTTTCATTCAGGAGACGTTCTACCGAAGCGATCTCATTGGTGTCAGGAAGTGTGATTTGTGAGACTAACAGTTCTCTGTTAGTTACCCTGTAAGCAGAAATGATCACTTTTCTGAATGCTGGCACATCGCGCATCCTAGGGGCCACGTTTCTTGATTAACTTAAATTATTTAATCAAAAACACAGTAACTCAGTACTAGATGCAAAATGCAACAGTTACCAAGTTTGTTGCAGGTACCACATTTTGACAAAAGGATCATCTGTGTTTTCTGGTGAATTATCCAAAGCCCAGATTTTAATTAGATGGAACAAACTAAAGTGGAAGCAGAAAGGGGAAGTGGTGGCCGATGAGGACTTCAAGCTTATTCTGATCACAATGCCTCAACACCTCAACCACAACCATGCCAAGTAGCAGGCCACTGATGACTGTAACTGTGAAATGTTTCTTAACACTGCTCTTTAAATCTTTTAAGTACTCACCCGCAAGAAGGTAAAAGTGAGCTACCTGGGCTAAATATGCTGCAAATATTTTTTTCCATGATTCTTACCCTTGAATCTACAATAATTAACATTTCAACTGTTGCTATTATTGTGTTTCCTGAGATTTTAATTAACTTGTAAGCTCCAGTTCCAAGACAAGCTAACTTGTAGCATGTCTTAGGCTTTGGTAGCATGTCTTAGTCTAGGCTCTGGTAGCATGTCTTAGGCTAGGCTCTGGTAGCATGTCTTAGGCTAGGCTCTGGTAGCATGTCTTAGGAGGAGGCTGGAGCGTACCTTTGTTCCCCGGGTCCTATGTTCCCCGCTTTGTATGTGACCAGGGAACATAGCATCCGGCGAGCTAATAATTTTTTCGTAGGGTGGTAGGGGCAAATACCGCCTTTTTCGCCTCTGATTCGCCTGTGATTGGTTAGAATGGCTCTCCTCCGATTGGTTATGATTATGGTTAGGGTTAGGTTTAGGGTTAACCCTCACCCTAACCAAAACCCTAAACCTGACCCTAAACCTTCGCAGCCGGGGAACATAGGACCTGGGGAACACAGGGATGACCCCGTCTTCGGCTTGGCTCTGGTATTATGTACAAGGATAAGCGTTGGTAGCAGAGCTCTGGTACAGACATCGCATCTCACTAGTATGTTGTGGGCAGAGCTATCTGGAGGCCTGGAGTGAAATTGCTGGCATGTGTAACAATTGGTGGTTTGCCGCCTGCAAGGCCTCACAAGCTCATACGATTTGGTCGTTTGGGAAAGTGCATCTGTGTTTCTTTTCTGTTTGAGGCAGGCTTGACTTCTTGTGAAGAATCGATTATGCACACACACACACACACACACACACACACACACACACACACACACACACACACACACACACACACACACACACACACACACACACACACACACACACACACACACACACACACACACACACGTATATGTGTGTACTATTACGTTTTGGATGGGGAGAGATTGGTTTAAGTTGCTAGAGGCATGAGCTCATGGCTGTGAGATGAGTATAAACAAGACGGAAACAGAAATGAATCAGTGATGGGAGATTATGTGGATAGTCGTACTGTGCTTTTGACACACACACACACACACACACACACACACACACACACACACACACACACACACACACACACACACACACACACACACACACACACACACACACACACACACACACTTTCAGGGCCACTAAAGTCACACATTTATTATAGGTGACACTGAACTGTGAACCCTTGTGTAACTCACTCACTCACTCTGTTTGCCTGTTAAGTAGCTCACCTTATAGCTCTACCTTTGTCCCAAAAGCACTTTCTCAGCACAAATGAGTAAACGACCCACCCATTTAGAAAATGCCAAAGCTATGGCTCTTTGTTTCTCTCTCACTTCTCTTTCATCTTGTACTCTCTCTCTCTCACTATTGCTCTCTCTTTCGCCCCCTCCCACCCCCACCCCTCCCCTTTGCGCTATTTCCCTCTGGAGAATTGAACTTTGCCCGCATCTTAAGAAAAGAGAGCACTGTGCTCTGTTATTCAGCGTCAGTTCACACTCCTTTAAAACTCTGACGAACCTGCCTCAGATAACCGATATGTGTTGAAACGCAATCATTCCAAGAATGTGCTGATTCTGCTGCAACTGCACCTCCCTTCTCCCCCTCCCATGCCATCTCATCAAAAATAGTTTTCCTGTCTGTCTGTCTGTGTGTGTGTGTGCGTGCCCACGCCAAGAAGGATTTTATGCATTATTTTTGGGAGAGCTTAGTGGGCACACCTTTTGTGAATGTCAGTTTAAGTAGTTTTTATTACATATTTGGCCCTTTAAAAATCCTCTTCCTTCTCAGCCAAGAATTCAAATTTTCGGTGATTCACGTATCACACATCCTACCACAAAGCAAGGAATTGGCCAGATATGAACCAGATATCCTGAAGGAAACTCATTGTTTGAAACGTGGGCAAAAGATGCATGCCTAGAACAACACAATGTTGTTTATTTGCTTGTTCCAGCTGCCTTGGAAACCAGAGATCTTTTCTGCACAGTCATCACAACCGGCCGGCCAGACCCAACAACAAGCCCACTTGTAGCCAATTAGGTCAGCCAGCAAATGAAACAGTCAGCCAGTTCACAAATCCTAGCCAAGACAATCAGTCACTCAGCCTTCAAGTCGTCAAAAGCGGCTGCACTTCAGCAAACAGAGCTGCGTCCATCCAGGCCCTCTGTGACTCAGTGGAGGTTTCCATAGTTAGTGTTGTCAGGGGTCAGAGTTTAACTCAGCCCAGGCTTTTCATTGGCTGCTGGGGGTCGTCTGGAAACACATGGAACCAACGAGCCTATAAAGCTTTGAACAAGCTCAGTGTTAAAAAATTATTGTTAGATCAGTCAACTATGAAATTAATCGCTAGGTGCAGCTCTAGTGGGCAGGTTTCCATGCACGTGTTTTGTGTGGGTGTGGGTGTGTGTGCATGTGGACATCAATGTATTTACGAGCTGTGTGCGTGTAAGCTTGTTCCACTTCACTTCTCCGGTAGTCTGCATCTGTTTCTTCAATACGATATTCATCCATGGACAAACCTCCCCTGGCGATTAGACACATCGCTTCTGTCTCAATGATTTCCAAGAATCCGTGGTAAAAGACACATTTAAAGGGAGCTCTAAGGGCCTGTCCACATGGAAACGATTGTTGTGTAAAAACGCAGTAGTCTTGCACGTTTGGGCCGACCGTCCAGACCGACCCGGCATTTTCAGTCCCTGCAGACGCACTTTTTTGAAACAAGGTCCCAGGGTGAAAAAGAGAAAACGCCCCCCCTGCGTTTTCGTGTTAAGATTCGTGAGGACGCCAGATGCGCAAATGATGACGTCCTGCCCCCCACCCCAGATTTCCATCAATTGTATTTTTGGGGGATTTGATTAGAAATATTTGTGTAGCTTTAAATACAGCCCCTTGGTAAATGTAATTACTAACTGTACATTAAAACGTTTTTTCTGATCAATCTATAAGGTTTAAGAACTGCTGTTCTCGACTGTATTTTTGTATACAGCGCGAAGGCTTGATGCGAATGCTCCGCCTCGTCTTCTTCTTTTTTTGGTGGAGAAGCAGCGCCACATATAGGCCTGGAATATGTACTAGAGTGTTTCTATAGCTAGATACATTTTTGCAATGAGTCCATCATTACGTCATCATATAATTCCTGAAACGCTGCCATGGAAAACGAGGGGAAAAGATAGTTTTCGTCCATGTGGACAGGGTCTTAATCGTTCTAACCACATTAAGATCACATTCTCTAGCAGGAAGTGCTTATCTTGACTCAGGGCACACTCACACTAGGCCATCTGTACCGTGCCCAAGTACGTTTGTCCCCTAAAGTCTAGATCGCTTTGCTAGTATGAGCACACCAGGGATGGAAATTAACACCCACCACATGCCATTTGCGGGTGGATTTGTATGGTGGCGGGTGAATTGTGTCACTTCACCCGCCACTGTGTCGGGTAATACTTTCCAGTCAGGTCCGATCAAATTTGCATATTTAATACATTCGTCATATTGCACTGCAGTTCTACAACCATTACTGTCAACATCCGGCCCCCTTCTTCTACGCCTCTTTTGCTGAAATGCGACTGTCAACATCCGGGATAATATACCGGTAACAGGGCTCTCAAGTCTCACGCATTCGGCGTGAGACCATAGCTGTGTTCGAAATCGTTCCCTATCACGGATATATTGCACTATATAGGGTGCTTGCTGCATTTTGTAGTGGTGTTCGAATTCTCAGTGGTTAATTTCATGCACTATATAGTGCACTTAAAATACCCCAAATTTGAGTGTACATACGATGTACCCTACATGTTACTCCCGTATACCACAATGCAATGCAGTCGTGTTTTTCCTGTGGAGAAGAAGAAGCTTAATAACCGCGAAAACGAATACATTTAATGATGGAGTCTCCGGCTTTCGTATAGAAATGTCAACAATTTATTTGGAATTTAACATAGAAAATTTAGCATTCAAAATTAATAAAAAAAAACTTGAACAAGGAAATGTAACATTCAACATCAATACAACCTCCAGCTTTCCTTGTGAGTGCCCGGTTTGTTTACATGATGTGGGCGCATCTGTCTGCGTCACACAAATACCCGGCGCATCTACTGACACAAATGACGTTTAGAAATGTTCAGCGTAGTGTCCGAAATCTTGTTAGTTCGTTCCCTATATAGTGCACTATATCATGAACACTATATAGGGAATAGTGAGTGAGTGTATAGGGAACGATTTCGAACACAGCTCTTATGTCGTGATTGGTTAACCATCTCAGGCGAAAATCGGATCCAGGCTGACTCGCAGCGCAAAATGAAATTGCGCGCAAGGCAGCATGGCTATAGCCAGGCTATTTCGGAGGCGGGACACGTTCAGAATTCCATTCATAAATTAACAGACGTGAATTGTCTGGCTGGCTGAAATTTGAGAGGGGTTCTGGGAGTGTGCATGGTAAGATTTGTGTAACCAACGAGAGAGAGGTATGATCAGTTAAGCATGACGAGGAGAAGTGTATGGAAGTAAATCTGTGCGATCGGCTTTTGAAAATAAAAAGCCATTGAATTCTAAGCACTGAATATTTATGCATTGAAATAACGTATCTGGATTTGAATTTCAACGTAGTCAACGTCCCCACGTTGATTTTTTTAACATTGAATATTGGATTTTGAATTTTTAAAGGCACCCAGTGCAACTTTATGTAAACATTCAATGAAAAATAAACATTCAATTTCTAGTCTTTTTTACACGTAGTAAGTTTCAATAACTCCATACCATTACATATCAACATTCAAGGAGCAAAGATGAGACGTCGTTGTGTGGTGAGAACTGATAGAAAATCGTAAACAACAACAATCGCCGGTGGGGAGAAGCCATTTTTCCATTGACTGGAAGCCTGCTTTATTTATTGTAGGTTACAAAAAATAAAGAAAATGGCGGCATTGTTGTTGCTATCGATTTTGTATCAGTTCTCACCACACAACGACGTCTCATCTTTGCTGCTTAAATGTCAAATGTAGATTATTCATCACAAGAATTTTTATTCAGAAATTGAATAGGCTAATAAAGTCTGAATTGTGAGATAAAATTCAGCATTCTGATAATAAAGTCAGAATACTTGGATAAAATCCGAATTCTGATAATTAAATCCAGCATTAAAGGTTCATTTAAGAAGGTCCTCACCAGTCATTTGTCGCCTGGTCGCGATGTCGAGTTTTTTTTAAAGTAGTTCACTAGCGTGCAATATTTGCAGTGTCAGAATTCTGAGAGTTTAGTCAGCATTCAGATTTCTCAGAAATCTCTGACACTGCAAATTAAAGCGCTACTACTAGCGAACTACTTTCAGCGTGACTGGAGAGAACTTCCTTAAATTAACCTTGAATGCTAGATTTGCATGAACGCTTTTGTGTGAATTAGTTTGGTTCTCTTTAATGGAAGCTGGAAGTGGGAGATTCCTGGGGCTTGCCCCATGAATTCAACCCATGCACACGCTCACACACCACAGTTCGTATTTCTCACGGGATACCAGGATAGCGCCCACCAATTGAGGCCACTATTTAACAGTGTTACAGGTAGGAATCAAATGTGTTTCCCGTACGTAGGGTAACCAGACGTCCTCTTTTGCCCGGACATGCCCTCTTTTTGAGACACTTTTAAAAAATGTTTTGCGGAATTTCAAAATCGTCCGGGATTTTATTAAAGCCTCATACATGTTCACATTGAATTTGCATTGCGTTTCTCTGGGTCGTTCACAAACTAGTTAGGCTACGCCCTCCCCTACTCAGTTCTCTTCGCTTTGCATTGGTGGAAGTGAGTAGGGGAAGCGGTTAAGTAGAGCCTTCAGATTGGTTTGACTTACTCAGTTACCGTCGTGTTTTGTATTTATTTTTTTACCATTATTGTTTTATAGGGACGAACATTCACACATTTCTCCTACAGGGGATTGATAAAGTTCTATCTAGACTATTGAACAGAAAGAAACACTTGGTCATACTTTACACACTTTACCACAGCATTCGTCTAATGCCACAGATATATTTTCAGCATTGGACTGAATGCCACATAAATATATAATTATGTTTATGCACGTTTGCAACGTTTAAATGTTCAGGGTATAAAGTTCAAATATATGCCTCTACTTGTATTGCTTAAGCCAATAGCCTTTTGAGGCATTGTTTTTTCTGAATATTAGTGTTAAGGGCCAATAATGCTTACTATCATACTTATCAGGTCTGTGGACACATTTGTATGCAGTCACATGTATGATGGTGTAGCCAACCATGCATGTTGCTTTATTGTTAATATGTCAATTTGTTTTTTATTGAAAATACTTTGTATACATGAATTATCCCCAAACTTGTCATCGTAACACCTTTGAAATAAACATGACTTAACATGGCAGATACCTGTGTATTGTTTATCATATGCGGTAAGAGAAGAACGTTTTCAACTCAGATCCTTGGTAGAACTTATTTACAGTAAAAATCACTTTTCATGGAAAAAAGATGTGTATGAAAAACACTTTTCTTATCTATTGTTACTATTATATTGTACTATTATATGTACGCATATATTAAAAAAATATATAGCGTATAAAAAGTGGCTGGTAAAAAGATGAGTGGCTTGTAGATTTTTAAATCTACCTGCCACAGTGGAAAAAAGTTAATTTCCATCTCTGGAGCACACCATCCGTACTCAAGTACAGTTCAATTCCGTGGCCTGAGTACACTTCGGAGAGGTGTGCTCAGGCCACGGTACAGATGCTAATGAGCTGACACGCGCACACGCACAGATAAGCAACCTGAGCTGGATGGCGTATAGTCCATGCAACCCTTTTACCCCATTAAACAATAAACATGGCGGCAAGCGGTTCGTGAGTGGGTTCACTTTGGTGCGATAGCGTAGTTGAGTGTTTGATCAAAAATCCCCAGTTCATCGCAGCGCAGGCTGTATTGGTTCACTGGATAAGGCGGGGGTCCAGACATCTTTAAAATAATTTGCATGCTCCCGAATTTCGCGTCGCGAAAAAAGGCGTGCATAAAACGTGCAAATAATTGGCAGTGTAAAAACGCTCAGTGAGAGAGGGCTGTATCTGAGTCGAACGGCTCCAAATAAGCAACAAAGTCAGTAAAGTGCCAATCGTGTTTTGTGTTGTTCTTTATTGTTGTTCTACTACTGTTCTACTGATGACGTATTAAGACGGGATGACGTATGTACAAGAGGCAACCGTACTCAGGCCCAGTTCAGATTTCCTAGTGTGAGCACAGGTCAGCGGCACAGCGGGGGGGGGCAATCGTACTTGAGTACGGTACAGGGCAACTTTGCCTAGTGTGAGTGCACCCTTATTTCCTACTGTGGAGGGCAATACTGTGGGTGATTGGTGTAATAAATCATCACTTCGTGTCTCATCCTTGGATACACACACGCGCTGTCAAGGGGCCGAGCCTGCATGATGGAGCTAGCATGGGGCCCTTACCTGCGCTGTTTTCAGAGCAACAGCTCAAACGAAGCCCATTTTAATAAAAAATAAATAAATCGACTCTACACGTTACTAGTGACCCTGATATTCCCCAATGACTCTCTTTTCCGTTAGGGAGGAGTATATCGGTCACAGGAAAAAATTGCTGTTGGAACCTCAACTGCCATTCTTACCGCTTCCATTCACTCGTTCCGCACGATCGATCCTAAAGAAATGTAGATTTTGATCGATGTTCGTTGATCGGTCGTAAAAAAAAGCTTCCATGGCCAGAGGCTGAGACACAGAGGCTGAGACACAATCAGCCATACAGTGTATCAACGAGTCGGGTTTGTAGACAAACAATACACACAGCCACAAACCCCTGGGCCTCGCTCTTTTCCTTTCTGTCCCTGGCTCCTTCCCTCCCTCCCTCCTCACCCACCTTAGCTCAGAGTGCCTTACGAGAGCCTGGATCCAATCGAATCCGTGGTCAGATTGGACCACGCGTCCACACAGGAATCAAAAGGCAGGAGCCATGGTGTTCGTTTGGAAGGATGCCAGAGTCTAGCTGGCGGTGAAGCTACCAGCTGCAGGAGAAGAACTATTTAGTCATTTGGCAGACGCTTTTATCTGAAACCACTTGCATGTGAGGCTGAGAGCATTCAGAGTATGGCATCATTTTTGAGTTACTAACTAACTAAAACAATTTATACAGAGTGCAGAGTAGCTATAGGAATGGGAAAGACCAGAGAATATAATTGTTATTTATTAATTAGCTACAATAAAATACCCCAAAAGAGAGAGGGGGAAAGAAGGGAATAAGTTTCATGGCAGAAGAGCGGGAGAGTTGGAAGTTATGTTTAACATTGCTGCTCCTCTCAGGTCCTCATCTGTCAAGGGAATGCTTCATCTGAAGCCTGACAGGTGCAGCACAGAGCTTGAGGTCCTCCCCTAGTTGTATCTCTGCATAGTTCGACACCCGTGTACACTTTGTTTCACAGATCCAATTTTGTTTTGTGTCATTCAACTCTTGACATCAGCAACCAGCCTCATGATGTTATTTCTTCTTTTGATAGTGTTTAAAGAGAACCGTGCACTAATGGGTGGAAAGGCCCTGTGTGCCATTATTAGTGTTTGTGTTGAGTATGCTCGGATGGGGATCTGCCTTTAGAGAAGCAGAACAGCTGATTGTTTACTGTTGCACAGGATGAGGAAGTAGCTGCTTATTAAACAGACGGACTAGTCAGATGCAAAGTCTGTGATTTTGCAAAGGTCTGTGTGTTCCGTGTGCACATTTTTGCCCATGGTCAGGATCAGTTAATTTCCAAGGAACCTTCAAGCATCCTAACCTTAAGTTTAGCCTCATGGTTAGATTTGTTTAAACTTCTTATACCGTTGGAAGCCTGTTTAGTTTCCTTTCAAATGGTGCCCCATTTGTAAGGAACATGACATGCATTTGTAGGATGAGCAGCAGCACTGAGTAGGTTGTTTGCACCGATGAAAAATTTGCCAAATCTTTTCTGCCCTTGCCAAACAGGTTATTTTGCTGTTGCTATTGACACTTGTTTTGAGCTTCTGATACGCCCAGGTGCTGCCAATCAATTGCCTGATTGGCACCTGATGGGCAACTTCGAGCTGGTGTTCGGCAAAACCAAGTTGCGGCATTATTTGGAGTGAGCCCTAGTACCCTCTCCAAACTGAAGGCCAAGTTCCATATAACGGGGGATGTCAAAGACCGGCCGCGAAGAAGACGACACCCCAAGAAGACCCTTTCATCACTTTGTCAGCACTTATGTGCCGTAGGCTGTCTTCTACAGATTTGCAGTCAAGGTTTGCAGGACGATATGGCTGACGGCTCTCTGCCCAGACAATCCGGAACAGACTACACGCAGCCAATCTCCGGTCTCATAGGGCTGCCAGGAGTCTTGCCTTGACTGCCCTTCACCGTCAGGCCCGTTTGCGCTGGTGTCGGCAACACGTGCACTGGAACCTGAACATGTGGAGGAACGTTATGTTCAGTGATGAGTCCAGATTCTGCGTACGGCAGTTGGATCGTAGGGTCAAAGTGTGGAGAAGACGCGGACGCTATGCTGATTGCTGTACCGATAGAATAACGTCTTTTGGTGGTGGTATCACACCAAATTTGTACACCATTCCAAACCTGCCTGGCAAGAGACGATTGCGTCGAACGTTCCCTGGCAACGGACGATCGCGTCGAATGACGTGGGAAGGTTCAAGAACATTCGCAAACTCGTTCATTGAGCGCGACAAGACAGATAACACTTATTTTACAAATAACATTTATTACCGTTCCTAACTTTATATTTGTATTGTATTGTATTTATCTATTTCCCTAAACAGTAATAGCTGAATGTTATGGGGATAAGGTGAATAATAATAATAAAAAACATTTACCAGTTAGTAAATGCCTGCTCACCTATCTACCCATCTATCCATCTATTATCTAAATTAAATTAAGGAAATTAAATTAACACAAGCTAGCTAGACTATGATACACTTTAAACACTCAGTTTACTAGCTAAATTCGATTAAACAATTAAATGCAAAACAAATATGAAGTAAAAACAAGTGTCATCTAGCGATCCGTTATCTGTGTTATGTTATTTCGTCTTTGGCAACATGAGCGCGAATGTTTTTTGAAACTTGCTTTAAATACTCAGTTTACTAGCTAAATTCGATGAAACAATTAAATACTATACAAATATAAAGTAAAAACAAGTGTTATCTAGCGATCCGTTATCTGTATTTTATTATTTCGTCTTTGGCAACATGAGCGCGATTGTTTTTTGAAACCTGCCTGGCAACGGACAACCCCTTACTTAGGCGGTACAAATTTGGCACCCGGTACAAATTTGGTGTGACAGTGCCAGTGTGAAGGAGTGTGGAGTGGCATCTCCCTCACTGAAAAAACGAGGCTTGTCATCATTGAAGGCAATCTCAATGCAGAGAGATATAGACATGAGATTCTGCAACCAGTGGCAATCCCATATCTCCACATTCTGGGACCAAACTCTATCCTCCAAGATGACAACGCTCGCCCCCACAGGGCGGGGTTTATCAGAGACTACCCCCAGAATGTGGGAGTGGAAGGATGGAATGGCCTGCTTGCAGTCCTGACCTTAACCCCATTGAAAACTTGTGGGATCAGCTTGGGCGTGCTGTTCGTGCCAGAGTGACCAACACAACCACGTTGGCTGACTTGCGACAAATGCTGGTTGAAGAATGGGATACCATCCCACAGCAGTGTCTGAACAGGCTGGTGACCAGCATGAGGAGGAGGTGCCAGGCTGTTGTGGCTGTGTATGGTTCTTCCACACGCTACTGAGGCTCCTGTTTGTGAAATGAATAAATTGTTTAATTGTCAATATGTCTTGTTTCTTCAAACTTCAATCATCCAATCCACCAAACACCAAACGAGTCAATGGCAGAATAAGCTGTTTGGCATTGGCAGAGAAGATTTGGCCAATTTTTCATGGGTGCAACCCACATACTCAGCTCTGCTGCTCATCACACAAGTGCATGTTCCTTGCAAATGGGGCACCATTTGAAAGGGAACTATACAGGCTTTCCAACGGTATAAGACTTATTGCCAAAAAGTATTGTTACCACAGAAAAATAATCTACCAAACACAAATTTCCTTACTTTTTGTGCTAAGTTTATATATAAAAGTGCAGGTATACTATAAGTCCTTCAACTACAAATAAATGTATTCACCTAACTTGACCTGACATCGTGTGTGTGTGTGTGTGTGTGTGTGTGTGTGTGTGTGTGTGTGTGTGTGTGTGTGTGTGTGTGTGTGTGTGTGTGTGTGTGTGTGTGTGTGTGTGTGTGTGTGTGTGTGTGTGTGTGTGTGTGTGCGTACCTCAGATCGAACGGCGGATGGAGCTGGTGCGAACGGCGTCGCACAATGCACACAAGAGGCTGGTTTTGTGTCTGCAGGGTCAGCTGGGCACCGACTCGGAGAAACGACATGTAAGCACTTTTCTCTCCTCTCACTCACTGTCCTCTCCTCTACTCACAAAAGAGCAGAGGACAACTTTGAATTCAATGACCCTAGTTTTCATTGTATTATTAGAGTACCATGGCTGGCTAACCAAAGCAAAGACCTATTTCGAATGTACGATTTAGCAGGTGCTTCAAAGTGAATCTATTTTGATGCATGTTGTTGACATTAATGTGCAGGTCATGGTTGCATCTTGCTCAAGAATGCCTACTGGTAGACTGAGAACATAGGGATTGAACTCAGAATTGATGTGGATAGAAGTCGAACACCCTAGCTCTACTAAACTTTCTTCATCCTGCTACAGTGTTGTGCTTTCATTAACTATTGCATAGTATTGAGTCACTCAGGAACAGACGTAGTGGAAAAATTGAGCCATGGCCTTCAGTGTTTTTAGTTTTCCAGCACGTACGGACAACATGCACACAGTCATTGAGATTGTCAAGTCGCGTCCTAGCATGTGTTTTTAACGTTCTTTGACTCCTTTTTATTCAGCTATATGATGGATCATAGCATCCGTACAACTCTGTTAATGTTTTAGCACATAGAACACGGTTTAGTGATGGTTGGTGGGTTTGTCTCTGAAAACGGTTTCACCTCTACCTGGTGCCTCACTTTCACTTTCTATTCATCCCCCTGCAGAAAAAGCTGCCACTGACGTCTCTGTCCCAGGCCATGCAGGACGGAGGCAGCCAGCTGGGCGAAGAGAGTCTGATCGGGTCGGTATAAGTAAACTCTCTTAACATAGCTCAATAATACAGCTCATGGCTGTCTTAAAGAATGCAGACTCACTTACCTTACCCTCATCCTCAAACTGCCATTTGCTAAACTATTTTACACTTGGGTTAAATAGTAAAAGTCCATTCAAATTTAATCATCTAAATACAAAGATGATTGTGGAGAAGGAAAAGAGCATAAGTTGTCTACACTGGCTGTATGAGGGTTTAGTCTATCCTTTTCCACTACCACAATTCTTATGGAAAATGCAGCATATTTGATGTAAATCGAAAAGAAAGTGGCTGCGTAGAACAGATCATAGCTGATTTGAGTGGTTGGACTCGAGGACATCTTAGATGTGTTTGGCTTTACACTGTTGGTCCTTCTCAGGAGTGTGAGCCTACTGCAGCTTCCCACTCACTCACTCACTCACTCACTTGCTCTGTGTGTTTCTGTGTTTGAGAGATTTACCCCGTTGTTAGTGTATGTGTTTTGGATTGTTTTATCTTGGTCCTGTGTGTATGTACTCATTATTGGTTTTGTGTGTGTGTGTGTGTGTGCGTGTGCGCTTGTATTCTGTCCTTGTGCTTGAGCAGTAAGATGATGGATGTGTGTGGGGAGGCAGAGAGCAGGCTTGCCTCGGTACTTATGCAGCACGAGGTCACGCTAGAGCGGGACGTCCTGGAGCCTTTCAATCAGCTCACAGAGGTACAAACACACCGCTAAGCACCACTACATAGCACATGACGTCCATAACACACCATAACACACCAAAACACTGCACTAAACCCCCTTAAGAAAAACACCACACACTACCACACACCATACCAGACCACTACACACCATAACACAAAAACATACCACTGCACACATCACTCCATAGTACAACTGCTCATTATAAAAATATGTACTGACGGTCTGGGCAACATTGTAATGTAGATTATATGGATCAGGTTGTGTGTTGAAAGTGTACCTTATGAGTTGGAGTCTCTGTTTTTTATTCCAAAGGTGGAAATTCCAAACGTGCTGAAAATGAGGAAGCAACTGGGCAAGCTGGTTCTGGACTATGACTCGGCTAAGGCTAGGTACGCTAGATGCTAGCTCGAACACTGTTTGATATGATCGAAAAGGGATGCTATTTCTACCTTTGGGCATGCAAATCTTAAAGGCAAAGTTACTTAAAAAGAATAGACGACTGTGTACTCGTACTACTTGTGTAATGTCAAAATAAATTTTACAAAAGGAATTAAAGATATTTTGATTTTTTTAATATCTAGGGGCCGCCCTTTATTTTCATATGTGCAATGCCAGCGAAAATGACAACAGAACATTATAATTATTTTATAATAATTGTTTTTAACTGATAAAAAATACCTGGCTAGGTTATTATTTTTTATTTGATTTAATCTTAAACCTTTATGTGTATTACCTACCTGCCTAACATTTTTCAATTACCCACAGGTGGTACCAGGCGACAAGGACCAATAACCAGGCCATGGCGTCAAAGGTGGACTCACTCAAGGACGAGATGGATGAGGCTCTTAATAAAGTAGAAATATGCAAGGTAGATACTAACAGATTTATTAAAATTGAGTCAAACCCTAGAGGCTTTATAGTCCCAGCTCCGGTCTCTTTATTAAGTTGGAACAATGGGCCTTATTCACATAGCGGCCATCTTGGTTCTAAATGCTGGATGGGGGGAACTGAAGGATGCAGAATTTCGCATTATTCCGTTCCCCCCCCCCGAACTAGCATTCAGAGCCAAGATGGATGCCAGGTGAATAAGGTTCATATCTAAGCAGGGTAGGAACAGGGCAGCCTTTGTCATCAGAAGTCAAGTCTTACAACCAATCAGGTTATATGACTTACAACAGTATGACTTTGGACATTTAATCTGCTTGCTCGTCAGATGTTGTCTTCAAGAGGAATTTGGTGAATAAGTAGATAATGTAGATGACATGAAAGAGATTTGTGAGACTGAGTGAGGGATATTATCTTATAAATGTATTTTTTATTGCCACACAGGACCAGCTTTCTGCGGATATGTATAACTTTGCTTCAAAAGAGGGAGACTACGCAAGTTATTACGTTTTGGTAAGTCTGCGATGATGAAGGTCACATCCTCTCCATATCTAAACTGTTGAGTGCATCCATCATTTATTTTGTGTGTGTGTTGCATGTGTGTATGTGTGTAGCTATTGGAGGCCCAAGCAGACTACCACAGGAGGTCTTTGGCTGTACTAGAAGCGGCCATCCCTGCCATTCAACTGCAGCAAGGTAAACATCACCCGCAAGAAACACCTAATATAAATACCGAATGAAACTTACATTTATTATCGATTGTTGGTGATCGACGTACACTACGAACTACACAAACTACGCATCCCAACATGCAACAGTATCTAAAATCTGAATTTAGGAATTGAGAAACCAATTATTTATATGGATAGGTACACACTTCAGCATGTAACCCCAAAGAAACCTGAAACCTGACTAAACGATAAACGATAAACCATTTCATTTGATTGTGTAGGCCTACTGTGTTTGTATTTTTCGGTAATATTGTGCGGGATATTCTATTTGTAGGACAGGGATACTAAATGAGTGATGCTATTGTGCTATTGCATTGCTTGGCTTCTAGAAGAAAAGCCTATAAGTTATGCATTTTTTGGGAGGGGGAGGGGGGGGGGGGGGGTTGGCTCAGTGGTCTGTGTGCAGGTTTCATGTTTCTAGCAGCCTTTCAGAACCATTAAAGATTATCCCAAAAAAGTAAAATGCAAAGTGTATCAAGTTCTCACACTGCTGAAAATTATTCTCTCCATCATTACTCACAAGTGCATTTTACATTTTGAATCAGTCAAACATATTCGATTTATCAATCTTTTTTTGCATGATCGGGTGTGAATACCTTTGGTAATAAGACAAAACAAATCTCTCTGTCTCCACAGAGACCAGCCACTGTTGGATTAAATAGATCTAACACGGTATATTATACTAGGTTAATATCCTATATCTTCTGTTCATTGAGCGGCATACATAGAAAAATCTATGATATACGTCAATGGGTCTTCAATGGGTCTTGCCTGACAATAATTTTTATCCATGAAATATCTTTAATCAAGGACAACCCTTAATATAATCTAAATTACAATATTTAATTGTAGAATCAAAAATTTTAGGTCAGTAATTGTGTGTCGGTTTTGAACATTTTATCTCCTAAAAATCAAATCCAAAATGTCTGCCAACAGCCAACTGACCTCCATGTTGTGTCTCCCTCCCCTCCCCCCTCCCCTGTTAGACTCGTGGATGGAGAAGCCAGCGTTTGGCACGGCCCTGGAGGAGCACCTGGAGAGGAGCCACCGGGAGATCGCCCTGCCCCTGGAGGCCTGTGTCATGATGCTGCTTGAGACTGGCATGAAGGAGGAGGTAGAGACTGAGAAGTTGCATTGTATTGTCCTAGCATGATATCTAATGTTGTTGTTGCAAAGCAAGCCACGCTATTGTTATCAAGTTTCTAATTTGATTTCTTGTCGTTTATTCAAATCATTTGTTACCACTGTGACTACAGGGAGCGCTATAACTCGTGGTCAAACCTTAATTATTTTCTTTTTGATTGTGGCTGTTGTTTTTGGCGGATTTATGCAAAAATATGATTATGCCAATGAGAAGTCATTATTCAACCAGTCCGCTTCAGAAAACCTCAGAGGCCTAACATTTGGTGTGCCCATCACAGAACTCCCCCTTAGGTCCCCACTAGTTTTGTGTTGATAGCTGAGTTGTTGAATTTTTACTGTTATTTTTTTATAATGGGAGTCAATTGGGAAAACAACTCATGGTCGGCAAAGTTGGTACACGTATAGAACCGGGGGTAAGCAGTCCTCCAAAAAGTAAAGTACCTCCTTGGCAACAGGGGACGCTATAATTCACAACCAAACAAACACGATCAGCTAGCCTGGTCCTACCAGACCATTGTACTTCATTTCATTTGTACAGAAGGTCTGGAACTGCCCAATTGACAAACGTTCACTAACTTGGAGGCGGGTGTCTGTTGAAGTTTTAAAATGATTGGATCTGCCCAGTGCCACTCTGGATCTACCATAGCCAATCGCATACTGTTTGGTCGTGACGTATGTCATGCGACGGGACCGGCTCTTTCACCATTAACGGAGCCAGCTGGAAAATCTAACTTTTCCCGAACCCGGTGGGGAGAAGCGCCACAACATCATGGCCACCAACAAAACTCAGCAAAGCTTGTTCTTGCTCCGGCTTTAATTGATCGATATTCGGCAGCGATCCCACAACAGACCGAATAGCTTCTCTCGTATCCTTCTCCATTGTCTCCCTGGTCCTCCTCTGACTACAACTGAAACTGGCGCGCGACCTTGACGTCATCGTTCTCAGCCACTGCCTCTGTTCGCTGATTGGACCACCAAACATCTGGCTTCCAAGGAACTCATGCATATGAAGCAGGACCAGACCTAGTACTGAAGTGAAATGGAAATTTAGTGGAAGTAGGTAGGTGGGCGGTGCCAGGCTAACGATCAGCCCCATTATTCAAACAATCAAAAGTCAGAAAACGGCCCAGGGACTTGAGACCTGTGCTAACCTCATTAGCCTTACTAGCATTAACATGTCAGTTAATGAGTTAATGAGAGAGTTTAAATTTTAAGTTAATCTTTCAACTTTATAAAATGTCATGAATAAGCATATTAACAGATTCTAAATGTTTTTGTTATATAATCAAATGTAATCAAGCAATCTTCTGCCAATCTATGAAACAGCTAAAAATATATAACAGTTACAGGTAATTTTTTTCCCTAATGCAGATAATTTCTAGGTTGATTTGAAATAAAATCTCTAAATTGTATGATGCGGTTAATAATTCTGAAGTGAAAAATGGAAGTTGGTAACGATCACTTAGGCTGGCTTGCCAATTGTGGCCATTGTGTGTGTGTGTGTGTGTGTGTGTGTGTGTGTGTGTGTGTGTGTGTGTGTGTGTGTGTGTGTGTGTGTGTGTGTGTGTGTGTGTGTGTGTGTGTGTGTGTGTGTGTTTGCGCCCCTACGTATGTGGTGTTGCATTTCCTCTCCACATCTGTGAGCTATTACAATAACCACTAATACACTCTTTAAAATGCAGCCACAGCAATAGATATCCTAAAATGGTATTATTCAGACTCTTTTTTACAGGAAGCCAGGCCAACGATTTAAAGGGGCAGTGTGTAGAATTTTGTTGCATCTCGTGGAGCAGACCAGGCAGAAATGGGATATAATATTCATATGTATGTTTTAATTTGTAGTGTATAATCCAATGAAATAAACAATCATCGTTTTTTCGTGATCTAGAATGAGGCCTTTTTATCTACAGTATGTAGGGAGAAGGTGCTCTTCCATGGAGGCCACCATGTTTCACCACCATGGTTCTACAGTAGCCCAGAAAGGTCAAACAGCTCTAGAGAGGACCTGTTTGATATTCAAAAAAGAGAATATGTTTTAGGCCAAGAGTTCCGTGACACATTTCTAATATTTTTTTAGTACTGTTGTTGTGTAGGACCATTAAAATTAGCAATGTTATATATATTTATATGCAAAGCGCCACACATCTTGCCATTGTACTGTAAGTGTTCTATAAGTGTGAGAAGGTTAACCCTCTCTCAGGTCCGTCTCATATAGCTAGGGACTACAAGCTATATGCTTTTACTATTTCCCAAAGAGAGGTTTCGGGAGGGTTCAGAATTTGGTTGCAATGGGATTAATTTGGTTGCAATCTGTAACTTCACTGCTAGATGCTACAGACTGGACCTCAGTCTGCGTTAGAACCTGAAACAACCAGAGTAGTACAAATATGAAGTCAGTTGGTAGGTCCGTAGTGATACTTTTACTTCCCGTTTCTTGACGCCAGAAACCCACACAAACTATTAATATACAAAGTGCAAGTGTTCCTCTTGAAGGGAAACAAGAAGAGTAGAGAATCATTTGCACGACAATAAATATGCATATACAGTGCATGTATATCTATATATATATATATTGTATTTCCTAGGGTCTCTTCCGCATCGCCGCTGGTTCATCCAAGCTGAAGAAGCTGAAGGCGGCATTGGATTGTTCCACGTCGCAGCTGGAGGAGTTCTACTCAGACCCCCACGCAGTAGCTGGTAAGATGCACTGTCATGACAACACTGCGACAACTTGGGATGCACCAATTTTAGCTACTTACATTTCGGTATTCGCCAAGTACTGATATGAGTACTTTATAATACTATTACAGTTTAAAGAGCAAGTGAACCCTGGGAATTAGGACACTCTGAGATAAAAGAAAGAATAAGTACTTTGGGCTTAGAGTTCTGGGAAGGAGGGGCACGTTATCGCCATGGTCACGGTCCACGGCAACGTTGTGATAGTTTTTTAGTACCGTCGTTGTATATGAGAGTTATAATGAACGATGTCGTATATGAAATGCACCACACACAGTAGCGATATACAATATGTCTCGTGGAATCCTAACACTTGAATGCCACTAAGATAAGTGGCATTCAAGTGTTAGGATTCCACGAGTATAAGATGATGCTCAGACGGAGCTCCAGCATCCACACACACAGTATGTGCAGTAGCAGTATGCAATAATAATAATACAATAGTTTCCGAAAAGGTCGACGCCACAGTCAGACAGAGCTCCAAATGTCCACACAAACCGGTGCCCCTTTTTTATCTGAATTGGGTACTTATTTCAGTAACGTGATTAAAGGGCATAGATTACTATGTTGATGATCATATAGGACATATTTGTAATAAAAAAATGTGTGTGTGTGTGTATGTGTGTGTGCGTTTGTGTTCAGGAGCACTCAAGTCCTACCTCAGGGAGCTTCCGGAACCTCTGATGACGTTTGGCCTCTACGACGAATGGTTACAGGCCTCATGGTACACAAACTCTCACACACACAGACACAGACAGCTTGCCAAGCTGGCAAGCATCTATACATATATATCATGTATATATATATTCATTCATGTGCTTTTGACAATTTTACCCCAATCTCTGTATGCTTAAAGTAATTTGATAAAACGATTCCTGACCTTCCGCTGTGCGCATGTGTGTTCAGTGTGCCGGATCCGGACAAGAGGCTTCAATCGCTGTGGTCAACATGTCACAGTATGCCAAATGCACACAAGGCCAACCTCAGGTAGCGTCTGTTCTACTCCTTTCTATTCTAATATATTCTATTTGGTTCTAGCTGTTGGATCTCAGGCCTTTCTAATCCTGATTCTACCCTCGATTGCACGTCGTTCTCTTACATGAAGTACATGTGCTAGTATATAATACATATTGTCTGATGTGCGTATTGTGCACACTATGTATTTTGGGACATGAAAGCACATGTTGTCTCTATTACACAATAAAGGTATTGTGTAATACAAGAGTCTCTGTCTCATGTGATAGAGTAAAGTATAGTGCGTGAAATATGTCTAGATAAGCGGTAAAAATGGTCTTGATATAAAGTAATATATGCACTGTGTAAGATAGTAGATTCACACCTGACACAACGTACGAACCCGACACAACAGATGGTTTCTAACACAGAACTGGGACGTCCTCTGAAACTGTTTAGATTGGGGCAGGCGATTACCACTGTCCATCATGTATCCTGTAGTTCAAGATAGCCTAGAACGATACACATGGGCGCACGCACACACGCACGCACTGTGTGGGTCACACAGTATGCGTTGTCTGCTGCATAGTATTCGTCTTGCGGTACAGAGTATGCATTGTCTGTTTCACAGTATACATTTTGTGTAACATAGTATGTATTGTGTGTTGCAGATACCTGGTGAAGTTCCTGGCTAAGCTGGCGCAGGACAGCGACGTGAACAAGATGACCCCCCCTAACATCGCCATCGTCCTGGGGCCCAACCTGCTGTGGCCCAAGACGGAAGGGTATGGAAACGGCACAATTCTTTCTACTATCTATTCATCCACCACTATTCCTTTACAACAGTCTTACCGTGAATTCAGATACAGGTCGTTCTGGATCAGGTAGGGGTGAGGCAGGGAAATGGCGCCCATTGGGGATCAATACCCGATACCTTTGATCCTGGATTCTCGAAAACCTTAACCACTTTTGCACTATCCCCCCTCCCTACCTCACATCTTATTCATTTACACAGTTTGTTTTTCTTAAACATACACATTTAAGGAACGAAATGTTAACTATCTATTTATTAGTTCAAAGACTAAATTAATAAATGTATATTAATAAATACCTTGTATTTCCTAATGGTTTCCTCATGCTCCATCTTGTGTGTTGTCTTGTGATCAGGACCCTGGCAGAGATGGCCGCCGCCACGTCTCTCCACGTGGTCGCCATCATAGAGCCCATCATCCAGCATGCAGACTGGTTTTTCCCTGAAGGTAAAACCCTGTAATGAGTTGTATTAAATGTAGTGGATTTAAAGGGGTTTGTGTGCGTGCGTGCGTGCTTGCGTGCGTGCGTGCGTGCGTGCGTGCGTGCGTGCGTGCGTGCGTGCGTGCGTGCGTTTAGATTAATATTTTCATTTATTTAACCTCTCTCGCTGTCTCTCTCTCTCTCCCTGTGACCTCCAGAGGTTGACTTCAACGTGTCGGGCATGTTCGCCCTGCCCAGCCACCTGGCCACCCCCGAGCCGGACCCGCCCGGCCTGGAGAAGAGACGTCCCGGCAGCATGGGGGGGCAGGAGGGTGACGGCCACACCCCCCGTAAAGACAGGTACCTGTCCCGCCCAAACCTCAGCCTCACCCTCAGCCTGCCGTCTCGCTCCCGATCCCAGGTGCCCCGGGGCCCCACAGTGTCGGCCCTCTACTTGGCGGCCGACGAGTCGGTCACGGTCACGGAGACGCCCACCGAAGAGCTGCTAGCTCCAAACTTTAAAGCAGAAGGCTGAAGGGGCCATGATGTAGGGGCCCCTGGTGTAGAGCCTGGTTTAAGCCCCCTAGTGTTGGCCCCTGGTATGAACCTCTGGCATAAAACCCAACACACACACACACACACACACACACACACACACACACACACACACACACACACACACACACACACACACACACACACACACACACACTCTTCCTTTTACTGAGAAACTAAGCTATTTTTGTGTGTGTGTATGCGTGTTGCTTCAGCACTACATTATGTGCTACCTTTTATCAAGGTACATTGTAAAATTGATTTTGCACGGTTGCCAAATCCAATAAGTGTGTTTATTTAATTTAAGGTTAATAATGTAAAGGAATGAACCAAAGGGGAAGACAGTTGAATGGTTTTCAATGTGATGCATTGTCATTCTTCTGTGCTACTATGTCTTTCGAAGCGTGACTGTACTCTTGTGCAACTCTTATTCTTTCCATTAAAGCTTAGGTTTTACTGTGGCTTGCGGGCTGTATGTTTTGTGTGGGTCTTCCTACATTGCCTTCCATTAGTTCCCTCTCATCTTTCTATGCAAACAAGCAGACGTTCTTTTGGCTCTAAGACAACTGGGGTTTCTTGTGTTGTCTCGAAAGGGGGAGTTCTTTTAACCGTACAAAGTGTATATCTCTCACTCTTTCTCTACCAGACACACACACAACGGGGTCCGTTCACTTTTTCTCCCAATTTCTCCCTATTCACTGGTTTGTTTTATGTACTTCCTGATATTTTCTCTTCCCGTCCTCCCCTTCTGCTCTCCCTCCCTCCGTCTTCCTTAGCGCTGGTAACAAACCACCGGAGCCCGCCCCGCGTAGACTCGGCACTCTAAATAGAAAGCATCTTAGCTTACCCGCCTTCAAGTCCCAGACTCTGCCCCTACCGGAAGCTGGGGACTCACCCACACGGCCCCAAACCCCAGTCCAAAGCCCTACCCTGGCTATTGATGCGGAGCCGCTCTGCCTGGTGGACGGAGGAGGTGGTGGTGGTGGTGGTGGTGAAAGTGGAGGAAGGGGTAGTCACAGGGGTGTGGTGCAGGTAGACTCATGGCAGCCTCAGCCTTTGTCCAGCCCCACCATTGAGAAGTTCAGGTAAGGAGACGTAAACCCGGGATCCCGTCACCTTGCAAAAAAAACGCCCAATCAGCTCCGTCCGCCTCTCAAATCAGCGCTCCAGCGACCCGTCGTTTCGTCAGCCCCGCCACGAAAATGTTGTCCCGTGTCTGCTCCGGTCATTGTCTTCACAGCGCAAGCACATTGCCCAGATTGATTATTCCAATATTGACCGTTGACGAGTTGAATCAAGGAACTCTCCATGTTGAAACGCTACCAGCTTGTTCCAGGAGAAGACATATTGGTTTGTTTACAGGCTTGGCCACTTCAATGGGCGATTGGCCACATTCTGTGCTTGATAATGCTCCAGATTTCTTTACCTGCCTGCCAATCTGTCTGTCTGCCTGCCTGCCCGTCCCTCCATCTGTCCCTCTGCTTGATCATTGGTCTGTCTCTCTCTTACGTGTCAGAAATATGATTTCCAAATGCAAGACCAAATCACACAATCTTACATTTGTACTTTTTAAATTCCCTTTTCACTAATTTTTTTTAACAATGCTATCTAACACAAATTTTCCTGTTTGTTACCTACAAATAAACACAATCTCTAAACTATGTCGTTAATATGTTGTTCATATGTTCAATATGTTGATAAGAGTCACGCCATTGTGTCATAACATCAATCCAATGTTATCGCCATCAAAGTAACTTTCATGGCAAACTAAATGTTCTGATTGCAATGCATGCATGTGTCCAACACTGATGTGAACTGAGACAAGTTGTGTGCGTGCCGTGCGTGCGTGTGTGCGTGCGTGCGTGCGTGCGTGCGTGTGTGTGTGTGTGTGTGTGTGTGTGTGTGTGTGTGTGTGTGTGTGTGTGTGTGCGTGTGTGCGTGTGTGTGTGTGTGTGTGTGTGTGTGTGTACGGATTGACCTTCTACATGTATACCGTGTTCCCCCTCCACACAGCCCGGCGCGGGAAAACACATCCACCCCCCCTCCTCAGAGGAATGGATCGGCCCCCCACCTGACTGTGGGCACGCCCCACTCCCAGGGGGGCTCCCGAGGGACAAGTCCACACATGATGCGCAGGGGTAAGATCACACACACACTTTGCACACCTGACTTTATAAATAAAGGTGAAGATATTTTAGGGTTAGGGTTAGGGACTTTTAATGACACTCGTTAATTCATGGATTAATGCACTGTGAGATTTTTTTTGTTCATCCTCTGTGGCAACAAGTGAAGTAGCTTCGGCTCAGCTTGCGTCGTCTCCTGCGCTCCCACACCTCAAACGATCAAAATACATAGTATATAAAATGGATGTAGCATCCGGGAAGACCTCAGTTATTCCAACTGCATCCAATTCTCTTGGCTTATGAGGGTCGCCATCTTGTCATAGTTTGACTCCGCCTCATTTCCTCTAACCAAAAAAGGGCATTGATGTGACGTCGGGGGGAGGGAGATACGCCCATCTAGGTGACCTACACCGAATTAGCTCGTAGCTCATTCGTTTTTTAAACAATCAGTTGGTACAGTTCAGAACAAGGCATCTTGGCACCGGAATGGCCAATAGGAATGAACGCAGTCGAGGTCAAGATGACGGAGATAGTCTGCTAATCTTGAAAACTAGCCTCCGAGTCGAGGTGAGAGTCAGCGGCTAGCTGTCACTCAAGAGGCCGCGCCCCTAATTATTCATACATTTTAACCTCCAATAAAATAAAAACTAGCCTGCTAAAAAAATATTCACCCCCCTCAGTGTTGTCATGGAGATATGAAATAAACATACTGACCAGAATGTACGGACCAGGCTGTAAATAGGTTTAATAAGACTGAAAACGGCCTGTTTAACAAGTGCGTCAACGAAGAATTGCTCACTTTTGGTACCGCCTCGTAGTGGCCACCTGGTGCTACTGCAATGCTTGTCACTCCGCATCGGACGCTGGTAGAACTCGCTGTGGTTGGGGCTTGATCTCAACATGGTGACATCTTACCCCCCCCCACCCCTAGGTACCAAGAAGCAAGCCCCAGCCCCTCCCCGGCAGGCCAGCCCCTTCACGCCGCAGTTGGGCAGCCAGCAGACCCCCGGCTCCGCCTACCACCCGCCCATCGCCCCCAAACGCCACTCTGGCAAGGAGAGCCCCCAGATCCACGCGCCCAGCCACCCTCCCCCGCAGCCGCCGCTCAGCCCCACCCCCCCGGTGGCGGGAGGCGCGGGGGAGACGGACCGCTCCCCACCCAGCACCCCAACACCCCCCAGCACCCCTCCTCTGGACGCGCCGCAGCCCTACCCCTTGGTGCACTCCTCCTTCCACTCGGGGTCGCTGCCTCGCCCAACCAGGCCGGCCCCCAAGCCCCGCCCCCGGCCAAGCGGGCCACCGCCCCCACAGCCGCCGGCCAATGAGGGTGAGAACGGCCTCCTCAACTCCGCCTCTAAAGTCATAACAGGTATAGTCCCGCTGGCTGTTCTTCAAATAAAATTATATATATAATGAAATGATATAGAATATTGTAGGGTATTAATTCACTTAAAACATTCACTATGCTGTTCATCATCTTTGGTTAAAATGTTTTTTTCTGCCATTCTTATTCTCAGTTGATGAGGATGACTGAGGAGTGAGCTCATAGGATTTATATTTAGTGATAACACCAATTTTAGTTTTATTACTGCTGGCTGCAGTAGGAAGATGCATAGTCTAGGTTTATTTAAGAAAATACAATATATTATTAATTAGAAGTAGTAATGGGGGATGAAATAACAAAAATAAAATGTCCAGTAAGTACAAGTGGTTGGTTTTGGTGATGTTGCTGTTTAAAACCGCAGACACAAAAGCAGCCACCAAAGCTGCTGTGAAATGTAAAAAATGTGACAACGAGTAATGAAAATGGCCCAACTCAAGGGCATGCATCTGAAAATATCACTGCACGCAATTGGATAACTCTATGACCAAACAAACCAGCCAAATCCTTTAAACTTGTTCCTTTATGTTCATCTGTGTATCTGAACATTAATGGCTGCTGAAGTCACAAGCTGAGGATTTTTCCTGTGGTTTTCAACTGTGTTAATGACAATGAACGGATTTCCACTGCGCTCATGTAGGCTGGCACTATGTCTGGCTTGTGGTTCCACTGCCTTCTCTCTTCTACACACACTCTCTCTCGCTCTCTTGATAATCTTGTCATTGTGGTGATCTGATGCATGATGGGAAATATGTGTAAATATTGCAGATGTGTGAGCTGCTGAGATCTGAAAGGCAGCGATGGTAAGAGTTTGATTGGCTGATTGGCCCTGAAGCCCCCCTCTATCCGTGTGTGTGTGTGTGTGTGTGTGTGTGTGTGTGTGTGTGTGTGTGTGTGTGTGTGTGTGTGTGTGTGTGTGTGTGTGTGTGTGTGTGTGTGTGTGTGTGTGTGTGTGTGTGTGTGTGTGTGTGTGTGTGTGTGTGTGATCTATACATAATATATGTATATTTTACATTCATATATTTTGCATTCATTAGCCTCTCTATTAACCTGTGCTTTTTAACATTACCATGCATGTGGTCCCTACCCCTTGTTCTGTGCCGGTTCCTGTTGAATTGCTATGGGATGCTAACACCTGTTTGCTTATTAACCCTTAACCCAAAAACGTCGGTTCAGAGTATACAACTCCGCTGTTTTACGCAGGATGGTTAAGGCTTTTTTATCGTCCCACGTTCCCGCAACGCAATAACCACGCAGACACCTCAAAGTAGTCGTGGACGTTTACGGTTCTGCGTTGGGTTTTAGTTAGCGGACCAATCACAGCCCTTGCTGCCGCGTCACCTCAACGGAAGGTTACGATTTTTGGGAGGCGCACGTCCGGCCCTTGCGGTGGACGCAAGGAGGGTCCGCAAGGACATAAGGGGTCCGTAACCCCCTTGTGATGCGCGAACGTGGAACCATAAAGAGCTTTTAGGGTGCCATTCATCGACGGTGTTGAACTGGTTGGATGACTCTATCTATAGGCTCCCTTAGCAACTACTCTTACCCTATACCTGCTCATTAACGTGTATCTACCATAAAAACACTGGCATACTTGACAGTGTTTTTAAACCTAACCCAGGTTAATTACTTAATTCACTATGAAGTCATGTAGTGTTATTAGTGAGTGAATCTTACTTATTCCTTACAGACCTGCTTCCCTCAAATCCAAAGATGTATAACATGATGAAATTAGGAACACTACACTGTTCAAACCGCCGTTGTAGAAATTTAGTTGAATTGGAGATCTCTTATACATTTACATTTTCCAATTAGGGCATTTAGCAGACGCTTTTATCCAAAAAAGCACTTAATAAGCATGTTAGATCCACGTTGGCTAGCTCTGATAAAAAGAGGGGTTTCAGATTTTTGTATTGGTTGAAGGGTGTTTGTGTGTTGGATTAACATATATATCTATTTATATATATATAGATAGATATATATCTTTATCTCTATCTCTATCTATATCTGTGTGTTCCCAATGTTGAAGGTAGGTGTTTTTAGGGCGTGTGCTTTTAAGTATTTAGGTTGTGCGTTTTCTGTTGTGTGTGTGTGCCTAAGGTCTTTTGGGGGATAAGATAAAACAGGGCCTATCACGGAAGCTCCTTCTGCTGCTTACTATTCTTCTCTCGGCTACAAGGCAAAGAGGCAAGCCCCATCATCAAGCCGATTGGACGAGCCCTGATTCCTGTGGTTGCTGTGGACCAACCGGAGGAGAGCTCTGCTGGTGAGGAGCCCTCCCCGTCCCCAGTCCCCCAATCAGATCCTGAGGACGTGTTGGAGAGCACCATCATGTGAGGAGCGACCTGGAGGTCACCATTCTCACTGACCAGCCAAAAGATTTTCTTCTCCAATCCGCTTGCAGAGATCACTCAGAAACAAGCACATAAAACCCCCGGACTGGAGGTCCTATATTATAGAAAACAACAAAACACGCAGCGGTCCTCTTCTGATGGCTTGAACTGAGACTAGACCATATAACCTCCTGTATCAAGTTCATGTCTGATAACATGGGATCAGTCTTGCTTATGACAAGGTTTTGTATTATTTTATACTTTAAGACTGGAACTGTATAACCTGGACTCTATACTCCCTAATCTTACAGAGCACATTCATTATCACTCCCATTTTCTCTGAGTTGATTTGTCCTCGTACTATGCCTATTCACAATGCAGACATTCTCTATATTTTCGCTATTTTGTAATCTGCAATTCTGTGTTTGAAATTGTGAATCTATATTTTTTTGAAAGAATTGTCAATATTGCCTTTGGTTTTGCAATTTGTATATGTATGTATAGAACACATGACCTTATTGGACCTATTGTTCAATTTCATGGTCATGTGAGCAAAAATATGGTTGAAAAGGGCCAAAAGAAAAGAATGTTGAAATTATTAGTTTCCTTCGTTTTATAGCTAATAACCAAATATTTAGGCCACAAAGAGTGCAATATATTAAAAATAATGGCAATAATGGCTTTGGTCTGATAATCGTCTTTCATCAATACCAAGGTGTTGACCTATCTTGTTTTTTTGGTATTGTTTTTTTTTTACCTTTTTCTTAAATAAGTATTTTGTGACCAAAACCAAGTTCCATATCTGTAAGTCTAAAACATTTACAGAGTTGTGACACTGTGTCTTAAAGGGATTAGTAACGTTTATTTCTCTGTACAAAATATCATTTTTTCATTAAAACAATGCATCTTTTACTGCTTTATTTTAACATGTTGCTCTAGCCGAGACTTAAATGTTTTTTATTTTATTTTTTGTCTATTGTCAATGAATGTTTCTGGGGTCTTTCTCTATAATCTTTGGCGTCACTCCTGATCATTTCCTATATCAATAAATGCCAAGTGGGTCAACATGTGTATTTAAAAAATCGTATTTATTATGGAGAGTTCATGCTGCTGAAAGGCAAGGCAAATATCAGGTTTCAGGGATGTTACTTTTCATTTTGTCCAGGAGTAGTGAAATACATAATTTTTTTCATTTTCAAGAAATGAATAAGTTGAAGTCGCAATATCTATGTTTGAGCCCAAAATTCAGAATTTAAAATACAAAGTGTTGCGTTCAGTCTACCTGGCTGTGCAATTGTGTGGTGGGAGGGGTTTGGGGAGTGTCTATAGTATGGATAATAAAAAAGGTGAGGTTCGGGCTTAGCAGCATATATTTTTTTTTTTTATATACCAGTTGTAGGATGAAATTTATATTGAAATCACTGTTCAACATTGATTTCAGATATGTCCAGGTTATTTTTTGCCACGAGCTAGTTGAAATGTTGAACATTGCGACTTTAAGGCAAAAGACAACAGTTATTCACAGGAAACATGAAGCAATTTAAAATCTAGATCTCAATAGAATTGGACACATTTACAGACACAGTGACTCCCAAAAATGAGTCAGCCCGTCATTTTACATACAAAACCCTGTTAATAAATAATGACTGAAATTAATGAATGGCCACCCCACCTTTAATAATAAATCAAACAAGGGGGGAGCAGAGAAAGCCAACCACTCTCATACACTAATTGATGATGAACCCCAGTGTCTATCAAAAAATTTGACCGGTCTGATGATTGGTTGTTCAGCGTCTTCTGTTCAGGCCCAGTAGCCAATGAAGAAGACGGTCACCGACATGCACACGATGAGGTTGAAGTTGACGGCATGCCGCATGCACGGCTCCTCCTGCAGGAGGCGGGCGGGGTCCTGGGACAGAGGAGGAACCGGAGCGGGCGGGGCAGTCTCCCCCGGCGTCCTCCTCTCCATACCACACAGCCAGTAGAGGGCGGACGACAGCCGCGACTGACTCGGGACGCTGGTCACAGAGGAGGACGCAGAGTCTGGACGGAGGGGGAGATGGAGGTTCAGAAAGAAAACCAACGTACCTTGTCAGTAATACGTTGCAGACAACAACGTCTTTCATTAACAGACTACATGAAATGGGGGGAACAAATCTGCATGAATTACAAGCATCTAGAGCTGTACACTGTAGTGCTTTGGGAAAGTGCTTTAGGTGGGGAAAAGGTACTATTTATTATTCTATATGTTACGATACCATTAACTAGTCCGTCCTCATCTGTATCAGACTGGATATCAGTAGTTAGTATTGAATGTGACCACATGACACATCGCATTGACACGTGTGACATCACTAGCAGTTTGGTTGGATGTCATCGCATTGACACCTGTGACATCACTAGCAGTTTGGTTGGATGTCATCGCATTGACACCTGTGACATCACTAGAAGTTTGGTCGGATGTCAAAAGTGCTGAAAAGGCATATGATGCCCCTTTGGTTATGAAGTTGGTTATAATCCCTAAATCTGGGAACCAGCAGTCCTATTATGCTATAGCAGAACTCCTGGGAGGAGACGTCACAGAGCCTAAGTCGGAAACCACAAACTGCGAGGGGCAGGGTTACGCCTTGTGTTCTGTTTCGTCACAGAGATATTCTAGTGAAGAAAACTCTTTTGTGCGAGTGGAAGAAGCTTTCAGATGGGGATTTGATAAGTGTATTACTACAGTGGCCCGTCTGTGTGTTCCTGTGTGGATTAGGAACTTTCAACAGACACTTTTTTACCGTTTATAAGTTCTGGCCGAAGTTTGTATCCACCCATTACTCACTTACAGATCCCGGCCTACAGCAACGTCATTGGTCAAAACAAATACCAAGCAAAACAAAGTGAAATGCCCCGTTCAACCAGATTTGTGCTCATCTGTCTTCATACTTCAAATATTATTCTAAATTCTGATTTGTGGGACAATCACTTAACAATGCCACCACAGCTTTTGTTTCTCTGAATAAACAGTGCGGGACATAGAGAAGATAGACCCACCTTTCCTCTCATGTGTCACTCCGTTGCCCTGCGGAGGGTTCGTCTCTACGGGATGCTCCTCCCTGGGGTCCACCTCCATCTCCTCCCGTGTCACCATACCCGCCTCGACCGTGAATACCTGCTCTCCCGGGCGCGTTTTCACCTGGTCGTACCTGGTGAACCAGGTGAGACGGCTCACCTGGCACACCGAACAAAACAAACACGAGACACAAACCATTTAAAACAACTTTGGCAGAAGGGTTCTTCCATTGTCTTCTCACCTCCATTTAGAAAACCCTGATTCAATTTCTCTACCATCTCTCCATGACAAAGAAAGAGAGCCATCAATGTTATGGGATGGGGAGGGGTCAATGCTTAAAAGTCCATAAAAAGGTGCTTAAATTAATGATCCTATCATAAACAGCATAATTCAGGTATTCTGCATCCAAATTAAATATCACACTGAGGTTTAGAAACATCTCATCTCCTTTTAAGGGGTAATAACAAATTTCATTTAGAGCATGGGGGTTGAAGAGCCAGGGAGGGCTATGTAGATTTAGGAATCAGGACCTCTGACATCTCATGAGAGGTGCTTTCCCAAAGGACAAAATCTTTGTCCTTGTCCTGGGGTATTGGGAATGAGCCCCCCCTAGGGCCCTCTAACACCTCTCTCAGCACCATCACGGTATCCCATCCACTCATTAATCAACAGGAGTAGTAAGGCTTTTATCTTTTTTTGTTTTTTGTTTTTTTATTATTTTTCATTTTAGTTGTAGTCTTTTTGTCTTAGGTGAGATTCAAAATGGTTAGAAAAATAATAATATAAACTCAAGTAAAGTGTTAACCTATACGGGGAGCACAAAACAATTAGAAGAAGCAAACGTATTTTAGTTAGTTTGGCATACACAATATACAGTTTCATTTGGTCATCGCCATTTTGTAAAGACTAGGTTTTTTGTTTTTTTCAGTTAGGGTTGAGGAACTGTGATAGGTCACCAGACTGTCGGTGGCGGTCTGATTGGTGGCACTCACCTGTTCTGGGCGGGGCTTCTCCGTGGCTAAGCTGATGGAGACCACCAGCACCAGGGTGAGGAAGGAGAGCATGGTGGAGAAGTAGAGGTAGTGGACGTCCTTCACCACCGCCGGCCGGCTGTCCTCCTGGGAGCACAGAGGGCTGGGGTACACAAAGTCCAGCACCATGCGCACACAGCCCACCAGCAGGCCCACCGCTAGGCCCCAGAAAGCCCCCTGGGGAGGGGGGAGAGAGGGAGGGAGGGAGGAGAGAGGGAGGAGAGAGGGAGGAGGGAGGAGAGAGGGAGGAGGGAGGAGAGAGGGAGGAGGGAGAGAGGGAGGGAGGGAGGGAGGGAGGGAGGGAGGGAGGAGAGAGGGAGGAGGGAGGAGAGAGGGAGGAGGGAGGAGAGAGGGAGGAGGGAGAGAGGGAGGGAGGGAGGGAGGGAGGGAGGGAGGGAGGGAGGAGAGAGGGAGGAGGGAGAGAGGGAGGGAGGGAGAGAGAGGGAGGAGGGAGGGAGGGAGGGAAGGAGGGAAGGACGGAGGGAGGAGAGAGGGAGGAGGGAGCGAGGGAGGGAGAGAGGTTAGAAGATAAGTAGGTGGAATAACAAATTTGTCTAACTAACTGAAAATACAGTTAATAACTGAATGCAGGCACACCCAGACATAAAGACACAGACACACAATGACACACATACAGACACACAAATATATTCAATTTCAGATGTTTGATGACTTCAAATACAATTCTTTCTAGCTTCCTGAAGGGGCTTCAAACTATTATAATTATACACAGATATATATACACGTCTGCACTTCTGGCACATCTTTGCCCAAAATAGTTTCTGAGAGATGTATGTTCTTCACAAGAATAATCCGTCACGTGTAAACCTCACAGCTAGTTTATAATCTGGTATCCTATTTTTTGCTAGCAACGTTATTTCACCTGTTTTAAAACCAAAACCACAATTAATAAACAAAGTCTGTAGTTCAACACCAGAGCACACATGCTACCTTCTCATTGGTCCTCTTCCAGAAGCAGCCCAGGATGAAGACGATGGCGACGGGGGGCTGCAGGTAGGTGCTGATGGACTGGATGTAGATGAAGAGCTGCCCTCCCTGGCTGGCCTGCACCACCGGGATCCAGAGCACCGACAGCACCACCAGCACCAGCACAAACACCCTGACACACACACACACACACACACACACACACACACACACACACACACACACACACACACACACACACACACACACACACACACACACACACACACACACACACACACACACACACACGCGTGCATGCACACACCATATACATGTACACAGAGAGAGACACACACACGCATGAATGCATGCACACACATACACACATGCACGCACCACATACATATACACACACCCGCACACATATTAAACCTGGTAGCAAGCCAGCATCATATTCATCGACTGCTAGTTGTTTACTTCAACACAGTATATTGGACTTGGGGGTGGTGGTGTTTGTGTGCGCGCGCGCGTGCGTGCGCGTGTGTGTGTGTGTGTGTGTGTGTGTGTGTGTGTGTGTGTGTGTGTGTGTGTGTGTGTGTGTGTGTGTGTGTGTGTGTGTGTGTCTGTGTGTGTGTGTGTGTGTCTGTGTCTGTGTCTATGTTACCACTATCTGATGAGGGATTGGAAAATTAGAATAAACTCTGGGCCAAGCCATCCAGTGCATCTTATTGGTACTGAGGGAGGAATCTGTGTCCCAACTAATAACATTAACACATCTTAGCACGCTAGCTCTATCCCACCCAAGACAGGGGTTTGAGGGTACATTTGGGAACCTTACTAGGAAGTTAATGTCTTGAGTTTCATTGTAATTACGACGAGTCACGACTACTATTCACGATACTTTAACCATAGTAACTCACAGGTGACATGTTATTAGTGAGCAAGTATGGCCTAGGCATTGTGCTCAGAGGTGCCAACAGGTAGACTGTCGCCTGGCATTGGGGTTCGAACCCAGAACATTTTGTCAGGGAGTCCAACACCCTGACCACGAAACGTGGTCAGTGAATTATGTGTGTGTGTGTGCGTGTGCGTGTGCGTGTGCGTGTGCGTGTGCATATGCATGTGCGTGTGCGTGTGTGTGTGTGTGTGTGTGTGTGCGTGTGTGCGTGTGTGGGTGTGTTTGTGTGTGTGTGTGTGTGTGCGTGTGTGTATGCGTGTGTGTGTGTGTTTGTGTTTACCTGCCCATAATCTCAGATCCAGCTGTCCTTTAATGTTATAGTAGAACTTCTGGGGGAGACGGCACAGAGCCTGGGCCAGAAGGGGATTTTAATATGTGTTTCTACAATGGTCTATACGGTGTTGATGTAAGGTTTCCAAACTGTTTTTTTTTACTGTTTACTATTGCGGCCCGAGTTTCTCCATTAAGTGCTTACAGATATCTTCCTGCAGCCCCCTTATTGGTCAAAACATATATATGGCAAAACAAAGTTGAATGACCCCCAGACATGGGGTAGAAATCCGATGTCTGGTGTGCGAAGGCTCACCTGCCCACGATCATGAGCTCCCACTCAGAGGCGCGTGGCCGCGAGTAGCGCCACAGGTCCATGGTGAAAATGGTGCTGGAGCTGTTGAAGATGGACGTCAACGAGGACATGAGCGCCGCGATCATCACAGCCATCATCAGCCCCCGCAGGCCTGCCAGGGAGCACGCACAGACTCACACCCGTTAAAATACACACAGGGTCAAATATACACACGCACTCGTTCACACACGCACATACATGCGATTATTACACGTAAAACATAGGTACCTACATACAGTACAGACATGCATGCACACAAACAAACACACAAATATATGTTAGTAGATCAACAGACACACAATCGAGATGCAGAGAAAGAGCGGGAGAGAGAGCGAGAGAGACAGAGAGAGAGAGACAGAGGTAGAGATAGAGAGTAGATATCGCTAACAGCAGTTCTCTCACCTGAGGGCAGGAGGTCCATGACCAGCTTGGGGTATGCTATGTCTGAGCATCCCACTGGGTTCCCACACACCTGGGTGCACACCTCAGGGTCTCCGCACGCCACCTCATCTGCACACAGCAACCATAGTCACACACCTTTATAATCATCCCCAACCAACACATTCACACACTGTTTGTTAACAGCGCTTAAGGCAAGGCAAGGCAAGGCAAATTTATTTATATAGCTCTTTTCATACACAAGGCAGACTCAAAGTGCTTCACATCTAAACATTGTCATACAATAAAATAAAATAATAGAAGTAAAAGAAAACATATGCAAAGAAATTAGTAAAATAGAAAGTGCAATGTATTTAAGATCAGATCAACAGTCTCTCTGGTATCTGCGTCGGGACTCCAACCCGACCTAAAGGAACTTGGTACTTTCTCTGGGACTCTAACCCGGATTCTAGTAACCCTTATCCTTTCTCTCTGGTATCAGATCATGTATCTTTCTGGTAAAAATAGAAAATTAAAAAGGCTTTTTAGTAAGTAAAATTTAAAGTGCAATGTATTTAAGATCAGATCAACAGTCTCTCTGGAACCCAAGTCGGGACTCCAACCCGACCTAAAGGAACTTGGTCCTTTCTCTGGGACTCCAATCCAGATTCTAGGACTCTAACCCAGACAGAACTTGGAAACGTCTCCCACGGAGCTCGGTATGCCAACACCAGATGATGGCTCACTTTTTTTCCTCTCAGATTCAACACAACCAATATCTGTGATTCCACGGCGGGAATCAAAACAACATAACTCTAACCACGAACCAAAGGAACCCACGTCGGGACTCCAACCCGACCTAAAGGAACTTGGTCCTTTCTCTGGGACTCCAACCCGACCTAATGGAACTAGGTCCTTTCTCTGGGACTCCAACCCGACCTAAAGGAACTTGGTCCTTTCTCTGGGACTCTAACCCGACCTAAAGGAACTTGGTCCTTTCTCTGGGACTCCAACCCGACCTAAAGGAACTAGGTCCTTTCTCTGGGACTCCAACCCGACCTAAAGGAACTTGGTCCTTTCTCTGGGACTCCAACCCGACCTAAAGGAACTTGGTCCTTTCTCTGGGACTCCAACCCGACCTAAGGAACTAGGTCCTTTCTCTGGGACTCCAACCCGACCTAAGGAACATGGTCCTTTCTCTGGGACTCCAACCCAGATTCTAGGACTCTAACCCAGACAGAACTTGGGTCTCAAACCCTTATCCTTTCTCTCTGGTATCAGATCATGTATCTTTCTGGTAAAAATAGAAAATAAAGGGAAAGTTAAAAAGGCATTTTAGTAAAATAAAGGCAAAGTATTTAAGATTTAGCAGAAAGCTAAAGCAAACATAAAAGTCTTCAATCTTGTTTTAAAGGTGCTCAGAGTTGGGGCAAGTCTTAAATCCTCAGGGAGTTTATTCCAGCTATTTGTTGCATAGTAACTAAATCCTGCTTTCCCATGTTTCGTGTTTACAGATTGGTCTCAGAAGATCTTAGTGTTCTAGAAGGCTTATGTAGTGGAAGCATATCAGTTAAATATTTTGGGCCTAAACCATGTAGGGATTTATAGGTTAGCAAAATGATTTTAAAATCAATTCTCTGACCTACAGGAAGCCAATGTAACGATTTAAGAATTGGTTAAATTTGACCTGCCATCCGTCTCTCATAACCTTTAGAACACAGAGCTTCCAGTGCAAGTACAGATCAACACAGTATGGATGTACCAATACTCTGTACACAAGAACGTGGATAGGGTACAAAATACCCTACAGTACATACAGTATGATACAGTGTCATTGCTGAGTGCCAGGGTGTGTTAATGCTGTACCAGGATACAGGATCCTGCTGATCATGCCAGGCAGCAGCATGATGAAGAAGGGGAGGATCTTCAGGTAGGCCGCCAGCAGGGAACCTCCCTTAGCGTGGCTCAGGGTCTTAGCAGCCAAGGAGCGCTGAACAATCACCTGCACGCAAAAAGACCCTTACTCAGGGTGTAACTTTTTCTACATTGAAGCATACGGCTCAGCCGTTCATGAAACGGCAAATCAACTCAACTCAAACCCAAACCATTCAATATTATATATACAATAATATAAAACATGTATAATACGCCATGTCCGTTCCCCATAATCCGTCTACCCCATTTACTATGCAGTAGATCATCAGGACTTCATCCAATGTCCCTCACTGTGAATTCAGATGCATTGTCACACACTAAACTGAAAGAAAGTGCTGCAATCAATAGAATTCAACATCTTTTTTTTGTTAAACAAATGTCAAGTTTATCATAGGAAGAAGGGAGATATGATCTAAATACAACATCCTAGCTGTTCCCGGAGTACAAGGAAGACCGTAGACCATGAAGGTGTCAGTCCTCCGCTCACCTGATCCGAGCACCAGTACCACATAGACGGGATGGACATGCCGATGAAGATGCCCGGCCAGGGCAGGTCAGAGGTCAACGGGTCCCTGAACAGGTGGAAGGCATCGTCGCGGGGGAGACCACAGGTAGAGTTGGCGACCCTGACCGAGGGGATGGCATTGTCGTAGCCCTGCAGGAGCGCTTCCCATCCACCCACCTCGGCAAAACCTGGTGGAAGAGGAGGAGGAAGAGGATGAGGAAGAGGAGGAGAACAAGGAAGTCAGAAAGTCTGGAAATCGACTTGATTGACAATGGCTGGAAGTCAAGTCAAGTCGATTTTATTAGCAAGCTTAACTAGCCTAAATCAAGGGGTGAAAATGCATTTCCTGCAGAAAAGGCTGTTCAAAGTCCTCTTTTTCTAAATTACAATTTTACTATTTACTACACGTTTAAAACGAAAAATCCAAACAACTAGACTCTGTGACTACTGCCACTACCGCCACTAAGTGGCAGTAGTCACTCCTCTCCCTTTGAGGGAGGGGAGTGCTGCTTCCAGGCAGGGTTAGCGGCGCATAGGTGTCCAAATGGACAGCCATATAACGGTAAAGCAAGAAAGAAAGGATTTTAAAAAGGACAATTGTCCAACATTATTAGCAGGCTAAAGAGTTCAATTAGAATCTAGTTTTTACATACTGAAAACCATGAGGGTCAAAGCCCCGGCCAGCATGATGCATGTCTGAACAGCATCAGTGTAGATCACAGCAGCCAGACCACCTGGGAGGACAGAGACACACATCGGTTTAATTTTCCTATCCAATGTAGGAACGCAAAGGAATTCCTTACAATATCAAGGAGATGAAATACAGATGGATAGCCCGATAGACAGATGGACAGTGCGCACTATCCATAGAGAGAGAGAGAGAACTATTTAGTAATCTTCTTCTTCTTCCCCTGAGAGAGATGGAGACGAGAGAGAAAGGTAGAGAGAGAGAAAGGTAGAGAGAGAAAGGTAGAGAGAGAGAAAGGTAGAGAGAGAAAGGTAGAGAGAAAGGTAGAGAGAGAGAGAGAGAGAGAAAGGTAGAGAGAAAGGTAGAGAGAGAGAGAGAGAGAGAGAGAGAGAGAGAGAGAGAGAGAGAGAGAGAGAGGGTTGTTACCTGCTATAGTGTAGACAGCAGTGATGCACAGCAGCACCCCCACAGCTAAGTAGAGGTTCCACTGCAGTGCCCTCTGGATGAACACTGCCCCGGCATACATGTCCACCTGAACACACACAGACACACGCACAAGTATGCACACAAACACACACACACACGCACACAAACAGACACACTCTCACACAAATGAGCACGTATTTCCAGTTTTAAAATCAGACATATTCTGGATTCTTTGAGAAAGAGTTTAGAAAACTTCTTACTGATATCTTAGTGAAGATATAAATGAATAAATATAAGATGGATATGAATAACTGTATTCTCTTGCCACCGAATCTCTTCTGCAGATATTCTGGCATGGTTGTAACCTTGGGAGGAATAGGGTCAAATGATTAATAATATGAGATACAAATTTTAAGTTTATCTGCAGATGTGGATCTCTCTAGGTTAGTTCATGATCTGAAATGAGTGTGTGTTTGTGTGTGTGTCTGTGTGTGTGTTTGTATTTGTGCATGTGTTCAGCTGTACTGTATATGTGTGTTTGATGTGTTCATATCTTACCCCGGATGAGATATATATGGGCAGAAAGAGCCATCCCAGCAGCAACACCATCAGCATGCCCTGTCATAGACACAACAACAATAACTATCAACATACCCCTGCCCTGCCATGGAAACAACAACAACAACAACAACAACAACAACAACAACAACAACAACTATCAACATACCCCTGCCCTATCACGGAAACATCAACATACAACCATCAACATACCCCATAAAAACAACAACCATCAACATACCCCATAAAAACAACAACCATCAACATACCCCATAACAACAACAACCATCAACATACCCCATAACAACAACAACCATCAACATACCCCATAACGTGACATGGAAACAACAAACACAACAACTGTCAACATACCCTGCCATAGAAACAACTTTAACTAGAGAAAATAGAACCATAAATGTGCCCGCACCCTGCCATAGAAACAACAACAGAAACCACCATGAACATACCCCATACCCTGCCATGGACACAACCACCAGCATCTACATTATCTTGTAGTCAACAGTCCAGAGATCTTGTCGTACTTGACAGATAACAATGACCAAATGTGACACGTTGCATCATTTTCCATCTTAGAGCTCCTTCTGTGAGAGAGCTCTGCTTACGCTCCACTCGTACGCGATGGCAGCAATGCCAGCCGCGGCCCCAGAGCCAGCTAGCCCTATGAAGTGGCCACTGCCGACGTTGCTAGCGAACAGAGATGCACCGACCTGGAAAATATTACAAATAAAAGTCATTCATCTATGTATTTGTATTTGAATATTTTGAAACTTTGCCAAGGTTCGGCCCCGGTTCGGCCCCCATGCTGTTCCAGAGGGGCGCTCATGTACTATTATCGCTTGTTTAAACCCCACATGAATAATGGATGAACAAATAGTGCAATAGACTTACAGGCCACCATGTCATGTTCTTCCCTGCGAGGAAGTACCCATCCACTGTACTGCGTTTGGTCCTCCACATGGACTGGAGATAACAAAGAAACAGGTCTGAATCAAACTACTATAACATTGGTAACCCTTTCATTACAGTGTCCTTGTTACAGTGCAATTACAAATGTGATAAGCAATGTAAGGACCTGTGAAAGCATGTACTTCATGTGTTCTAATGCTACGGGAGTCATCTCTTCGATATGAGATGGAAAGCAGTTGAGAAAGCCCTTCTGATAAATCTCCGTTATGCCACAGGTTCCATGTGGTTCGTTAATGTTATTTTTAGCTTATATATATATATTTTAGCTTGCCTAATCTCAGACTTCAAACTTACAATATATATACATTGTTATATAAATTCTGACATGTGGGACCGCTTCATACTAATAAAATTAGTGATGCAACACAAGATAACTTTAATTAAATACCATACTAACCCAAAGTCCTACGGCCATCACCAACACAAAGTAGAGCACCAGTACTACTATGTCTACCGTCTCCAGTGTGGCTTGGCCTCCAGGCAATGGGGGTGCCATGCTGGTCCGAAACGTCTCTTCCATCTGGTAAAAGGTCAAGGTAACATCAAGGTATGTGAATTGTCGAGTAGAAATCTAAACAGAAGCTATTGTCTTGGACTTGAATGAAAACATTACAATACATAATTGATAGCATACACTCCACACACACACATGAGACCCTGATGGAAGAATAAAACAACATGGGAAATAAACATCTAACGTTCATCAAACTAAACGTGAATCCATAACCAACATTTATCATTGACATACATTCCGATTCAAGAACAATGAGAACCAACCTACCGCAAGCACTCTGGATTTCAGCGCCAGTGTGTCCTGGTTATGTTCTTGTCTGTCCTGGTGATCCTCGTATAAATCCTAGAGTTTGTCACGGTGGCCATCAGAGGGTACTCACCTCAGACCGATTCAAGAGTATCATATGACCAGAGCATGGTGCGCACGACTGCCCCCCACACAAACAATGTCCACCTTTAACCGTAGGCTTGTCGTGCCCTCCTGAAGGGTGAGCGTCAGCCGGCTCAAGGATCAAACTCCACTCCTGTCTTGCTAGATAACGTGACACTATCTGGTTGAAATGTAGGAGACTCATTAACATGTGTTGAATATGAAAAGTAATATTGGTTAACTCAAGCGTTGGTGACATCAACGCTGTGTTGGCCCTTTCATGAGCCTGACTAAAACAATGCAGTGACGTTGTGTACTGAATAACATACCCATATAGAGATCTGTCTGTTCTGTGTGCATTCATCCACATTTTGTTTTTACTTACTATATGTTGCTGATTGTTGATGAATGCGTGAAAAGTAAAGCCAGCAGAAAAGTCCAGGGTTGACAAGCTCCGGATTTTTTTCAAAATACAAACAAACAATCAATACCAAAGAGTTAGGTAGACAACAAGTTTAATTCATTGCCCATTGCATGTTGTTATATGTTGTCAGCTTTACCCCAATACAAAATACATCCTTAATCTTTATGGAGTTAATTATAAGACAATGAAGTTGTATTATTGTGATAATTATCAAAGTAATAATAATAATAATGATAACGGATTGAATTATATAGCGCTTTTCTAGACACTCAAAGATACGCTTGACAGTGAAGGGAGGGACCTCACTCCCCACCACCAGTGTGTAGCACCCACTGGGGTGATGCACGGCAGCCAACCTGCGCCAGAACGCCCACCACACACCAGCTTGAGGTGGAGAGTGAGGGAATTAATGAGTCAGCCAATTATACAGGAGGACGATTAGGGGGCCAGATTGAATGAGCCTGGTCATATAAAGTGTTCTTAACAATTAGGGGATAGAGGCAGAAGCGATCCATGTAATGTACTGTAGGACATTTGCCATACTTTCTTTCTTTCTCTGTATTTTATTGTTGCTTTCAACTGATTGTACAGCATTTAAAGTTTGTGAAAAATAAGTGCTCAAAGTGTTCTCCTAAAGTATTCAGAATCTTCTAACGTATAGAAGTTATTTAGCTTACAGCATTTGTCACACTGAGTTAAAAGACTAATGTTACTTATTTCAATGAGACTAAATTATCAAATGACGATATGACAATATTTGGCTAGATTAAAAAGTCTTGGCATGTTGATATTTACTCCTTGATAACAAAGTGTACTTAATGCCAATGATTTCAGTACTATACAATGATAGATTATCTGAGTTACACTGCATAAGAAAACATTTCCTCAGCACAGACAGCTTTCAAACATTTGTATATTGCACATTCAACATCATACAGAGCAAAACATTGCACAATGCCCTTCCTAAGGTCTAAAAAATCCTCTCTCGAGGAGGCCTCAAAATATTGTACAGGTTTTATACAAGCCGCAAATCTCTGAAATGATTTTGATTTGTTTGGCTCTTCACATCATTATATGTACAGAGCTTAAGAGATCTAGTAGTGAAAGCGTTTGTACAGGCTTCTAGTAAGTGCCTTACACAAATGGCCTGAAAGGTCTTCAGATGGAAAAGGGCAACATAAAGACACAGTGGCATTCTCTTTCAGAAAGGAGCCATCAGGTGTTGAGCATAAATATATTGAAAATACACTCTTAATAAATTAATGTTATTACATTCAGTGTGGTGGGCGCCTTACTTACTTAAAGAAATATGGCCGTTTGTGGTTTCTTTCAAAGAAACATTAACTAACTTGGTTATATTACATTTCTTAATAAATAATTTAATAATTTATTAATAAATATTAATTGATACATTTTTTGACTAATTTCACATAAACGACTATACTTCATATCTCTATGTAATAGATGTTCATGAATTTCTTTGACAATGTTTGCATTACCAAATAGAAGGTCAATCCCCAAATGTTTTGGTGGCAAAGCAAAGACAGAAAAAAATGATTGACACTGTATAAAAATACAGACACAGTCACATAATAAAACAAGATACCTTTTTAGGTATCTTATACTCTAGTTAGCAAATCGTCTTCAACCAAGGCTTTGTTTTGAAGGAAAAACACTGCAAGCATAGAGAACACAATTCCATATTATATTCTATGAAACAACACAGTTTGAGTCATTCCGATTTCATCCAGTCACTTCACTCCAAAGCTCATAAAGACCAATGACTTACAGCCGCATGTACAAACGTGTGTGTATTTATTTGAGTGTGTTTATGTGTAGCTGTGCATTTACATGTTTGTGTGAATGTGTTTGCGTGCGTGTGTGTGTTTGTGTGCATGCGTATGTTAAATGTGTGCGTATGTGTGTCTGTGTGTTTGAGCATGCACATTTCTGTTTGTTAGTGTGCAGTAATTTGTTAATGTATTTATGTGTGTGTGTGTGTGTGTGTGTGTGTGTGTGTGTGTGTGTGTGTGTGTGTGTGTGTGTGTGTGTGTGTGTGTGTGTGTGTGTGTGTGTGTGTTTTTGTGTGTGTGTGTGTGTGTGTGTTTGTGTGTTTGAGTGTGTGTGTGTGTGTGTGTGGGGAAATGCTGTGCAATGAAATAGGTGTGTGTGGTGTGTGTGTGTGTGTGTGTGTGTGTGTGTGTGTGTGTGTGTGTGTGTGTGTGTGTGTGTGTGTGTGTGTGTGTGTGTGTATGTGTGTGTGTGTGTGTGTGTGTGTGTGTGTGTGTGTGTGTGTGTGTGTGTGTGTGTGTGTGTGTGTGTACATGTTACCAGGCCAACGGCGAGGCCATCCGTGGACTTCTTGGACTCTTGGGGATTTCCCCGGCCTGTTGATCACTTAAAGCTCTCTGTGGAAAGAACATTGACAGGTTTGTTATTTAGCCATCATCCAAATATCCCTAAAAACAAAGCAGCTCAGCACTACACAAATGAATGAATGAATGAAAGAATGAAGCAGTTAGGTATCATTCTATGAATTCACTTTAAATGGCTTTGGATAAAAAAACATCCACTAAATCACAATTCTTCCAACCATTTTTTGGCAGGGTTAATATTGGTGTACTGGGGGGGGGGGGGGGTCACCTCAAACTTGCTCAGGAACTCGCTGAAGATGCCAAAGAAGACCTCTGTGTTGGTGGCCTTGCTGTCCTCCCCAAAGTAGGAGGAGGTGCGGGCGAACTCCTCCATGGACCTCTGCTGCAGAGACTCCAGGGACTGGATGGCCGGGTGGCTGTTCTCCAGGAAGTTCTGCACGCGCCCGTCAAGGATCGCCCCATTTGGACATTCTTTGCTTTATTTCTTTGTGTTGTGTTTTTTAACCCTTTTGTTTTTTTAAACAGTTATTGATGTCCGAGTTAGATATCCTTTTTCTGTATCCCTGCTGCAATTTTAAAGCTAACCTGATGATGATTTGTTACACAGAGCTATCTTGCCTCCTTAAGGGCAGGCCCCCGATGGTTCAAAATGAGCTATACAAACAAAGGTATATTATTTGTACTATTATTATAAGGAAGCAACACAAACCAGGGGACACTAGTGGATATTTAAATGGTTAGAATAATGGCCGAAAGGTTATGAATTTGAATGTCCACAGCCTTCCTCATCCTGATCCAGGCTAGATGACTGTAACCCCCTGCCTGTTAATGACAGGTATCTAAAAAATTAACTGTAAATCGCTTTTGATTACAGGATATTCAATTAATATAAATAGCAGAAAGTCTATTGTGTTCATGAATGCTTCAGACTGCTAAAGAATAATGCACTGTAAATCACTTACAATAAAGCATATTAAAAAGTGACTATAGCAGAAATTGCATAGTGTTTATGTATGCTTCCGCTAAAGAAGAGGATATCTGTTCATTGGTTCAGATATAAAAAATATGCTTAAACAACCATCCTCATATAATAAGGATCCAGATAATTCTGTTTCTCTTCTATTTAAAGGATACACTCATGACGACGGCAAAGCGGTCCTCAGAAGTAGCAGGCATCTTCTGGCAGGCGGCTCTGGTCTCCTGTATGGTCGTGTGGAGGTCGTTCATATCCGACGTGATTGCCCTCTGGTTCACTGTGGACAAACACTTGGGGGTGATATCATGTTTGTGTGTGTGTGTGTGTGTGTGTGTGTGTGTGTGTGTGTGTGTGTGTGTGTGTGTGTGTGTGTGTGTGTGTGTGTGTGTGTGTGTGTGTGTGTGTGTGTGTGTGTGTGTGTGTGTGTGTGTGTGTGTGTGTTTGAGTGTGTGTGCGTGTGTGGGAAATGCTGTGCAATAGGTGATGAAATCATATCCCTAATGTACCTTTGGCTGCCAGTGGAATCATGGTTAGGTCTTTGGAGAAGTCCAGCACGTCAGGAAAATGTTGGCACAGAGACCTGACCAGGATGTGCAGAAATGTTGACTTCCCATCAACTGTTTTGGTGGTGCTAAGCTACAAAGGACATGGTTAATACTCAAGTTAGTATATTTAGTTAACATATTTTCATATATAACAAAACAATATTTAGTAATTCATTTGAGTAATTGATGGGTTAATATGCACCTCTGTGAGGAAGTTGATCTTGAAGCCTGTGGTCTTGTTGGTCTTTGGTTGACCATTGTTCAAGTAGTTGCCCATTGCCAACACAAACTATAAAAGTACAAGAGGGAAGAAGAAAATTGTGAGTCTGGAATTAAGCTGAATACAAATGACATTCATAGTGAATATTATTTGACTTTTATTACTATATATATACTGACTATAAGAATGACTTATTTTCTACTTAGAGTGGCTGTTGAGGTTGGGGTAATTCAATGAAGGAATGGGACTTTAAATGGAAGAATACCAGGCAGATTATATCTGTTTAGACACAGCTGACAAGCGCATTGTCAGCATTTTCCTATCTTATCTTAACTGCATCATGTCGTAAAATCTGCTTTATTGCGGAAATACCTTTCCGCATCAATTCCCAACGCTAACTGCAATAGTTTATCTCAAAACACTAACAGACCTCCAGTATCTTGGCCAGCTTCTTGCTAGTCTTGAGCTCCAGCGAGGCCTTGTAGATACAGTCAAAGCCTCCTCGAAGCTCATCCGTCTTCTCCTGCAGGGAACACTTGAAGTGGAGGCTCTGGAGACGCGTCTTATACTCGGGAACCAACAACATCTGGAGTAGGAGATTAGCAAACACATAGCTTAACAGTTATCCAAGGGGATAGCCTTATGTTTATCCCAAAAGTTAGCCAACAATGAGCTAAACATTTAGCTTGTTAGCCCAACAGTTAGCTCAACAGTTATCCCAACACTAGTCTCAACGGTTAACTCACAGACTAACAGTTAGCATGCATTCCAATCAGTCAACACCCAAAAACCCTCAGATAACAAGTTCCTCAAAGCGTACTACTCTTAAACGATCTGCCTGGACCTACATTTACGTGTATTTACAACACTTTGGACAGTTTTTTGCAGGGAATTGAACATGTTGGCCCTAGCCACTGCACTAGTATTACAAACAAATCACATGTTCCGATATGATCTCTACCTGCAATACGAACTGGTCAGGCTCACTGAGCTTGCTGGGGTCCTGGCGGTATTGCTCGTACTGCTTCACCTCCCCGGCGTCTGGGGCGTACAGCAGCAGCTGCTTGATGTGCGCCGACTCCAGCCTGTCAGAGGCCATGGTCATGAGCACCGTACGAAGCTCCCCCGGCGACAGCTTCAGGTGAGCTATAAGGATGGCTGGAGGACAGGTAAGGTCAAAGGTCACGCACAAGTACAACATTTTCTTGAACAATACAAGGAGATTTGGACAATAGGTGGTGCCTTTGTTAGTGCGTGATGCTTACAGGCGTTGTGGGCTTTTTTATGGGAGAGGATTTCAATAACGTCTTTCTTTTTGAACGTCTCTGGTTGAAGCAATGGCTCTGGAACCGACACTAAACACATGGCAAACAGTGGGAACAGTGTAATCAAATGGGCTAGCGCATTGCATTACATTTAAAGGATTCCGTACCCAAACTCACGTACAGTGGCACGAACCTTGGCTCTTTTGAGTCCCAAAATGCAATTCTAAATCCAGGTATTTCACCATGTCATTCAGCTTGTCGTAGTCCGAATTGGCCCCAAACTAGAAAAAAAACAAATGCAAAGTCTAATCTGATCTATTCCTTTTCCAATCTTGTTTTTATCAATCATATCCCCCACATCACCCTTCTCACCTCTCCCCAGATAGTGCCCTCTGAGTTCTCCACCTGCTCCCAGCGCAGCCTCTTCACGCTCATGTGATGAGAGTCCATCCTGGACAGGGGAGGCCTGGGCAGGGGGGGAGGTGAGCAGGGGGGAGGCAGAGGAGGCGGCGGCAGTGGAGGCTCCGGGTGTTTCGGAGGGTCCGACAGAGAGTGTGGCAGGGATTGCGGCTGGACCTGGCCCTGGGACTGCTTGTGGTGGGGCTGCAATGGGGGCTGACACTGGAGCAGGTGGTGGGAGGGCTGGGACTGCGGGCGGGTAGCTTGGCCTGGAGGTTGGGCCTGGTGGGGTTGAGGGTGCTGGGGCAAGGCCTGGAAGGTAGAGGGTGTGGTCTGGTGAGGCTGTAGCGGCTGGAAGGTGGAGAGGAGAGGCTGGGGCCTGTGGGCCGGCTGACCTTGTGGGGGGTGGATCAGGTGGATCTGGGGCTGGTAGTCCTGTGGAGGGGGCTGAGGGGTCATGTGATGGATGTGGTGGATCTGAGGGGAAGGGGAATGGGGGTGGTGGGTCTGCTGGATGGAGTGGGGTCTCTGGGGAGAGGGTTTGTTGGGCTGCGGGTGATGGATCTGGTGCTCTGGGTGTCTGCCTTGGGGCGACGCCTGGACCTGATGGTGCCCCTTTAGGCTCCTTCGGCTCTGGTGAGACGAGCTCTCTCGGGTGAACTGGACCGGCAGGGAGGCGGGGTCTTGCTGGGTTTGGTGCAGCAGCTCAGCAGAGGAGTGGTGGGGCTTGGCTTGCTGCATCTGATGGGCCTGGTGGAGCAGCTCTGTAGAGGAATGATGTGCTTGGACTTTGTGCATCTGATGAAGCAGCTCGCTGGAGGAATGGTGCGGCTGCCTCTGACTCAGTCGGTGAACCTGGCTGAGGAGCTCCGTGGATGTGTGGTGAGGCTGCTCGTGGTGCATCTGGTGGGCTTGGTGGTGCAGGAACTCCGACGAAGAGTGGTGGGCCTGGGCCTTGTGCATTTGGTTCAGCATCTCATTGGAGGCGTGGCGGGTTTGCGCCTGCTGCATGTGGTGGATCATTTCGGCGGACGAGTGGAGGGCTTGAGCCTGGGCTTGGTGCATCTGGTTGAGCATCTCAGCCGACGCATGGTGAGCCTGGGCCTTTAGACTTTTGCGGCTTTGGTAGACGCCTTCGATGTAGTGACCCTGTTGACCTGGGTGGGCCGTTTGTTGGGATGAGGGCTGGTGGGGTGATGGCGCTGACCGGGAATGGCGCCGGTGGGGGTGGCCCTGCTGGGCTTGCTGCTGCTGCTGCTGCTGCTGGTGCTGTTGCTGCTGCTGCTGCTGCTGCTGCTGCTGCTGTGCTTGCTGCATCTGGTACAGAGGGTGATTAGTGCGCGTTCGGTTGGAGTCGGGAGAAGGAAGAGGGGGCAGGGATTGGTGAAGCTGCTGGAGGGGATGTGGCGAGTGGGGTGAATGCTGGGCGGGGAGCGACTGGTGGCTCTGATAGATTTGTTGCAGTTGCTGCTGCTCTTGTTGGTAGGCTTGCTGCTCATGGTAGGCCTGGCGCTCCTTGAAAGCTTTCTGCTCCTGGTAGGCCTTCTGCTCCTCGTACGCCTGTCGTTCTTGGAGCTCCTGATAGATCTGTTTGGCTTGGAGGGCTTTCTGCTCTTCGTAAGCCCTCTGTTCATCATAGGCCTTCTGCTCCTCATAGGCCTGTTGCTCTTCATAGACTTTCTGCTCTTCGTAGGCCTTCTGCTCTTCGTAGGCCTTCTGCTCCTCATAGGCCTTTTGCTCCTCGTAAGCCTTTTGCTCTTCGTAGGCCTTTTGCTCCTCGTAAGCCTTTTGCTCTTCGTAGGCCTGTCTCTCTTTGTAAGCTTGTCTCTCCTGGTAGGCCTGCCTCTCCTGGTAGGCCTGCTGTTCCTGGTACAGTTGTTGCTCTTCATAGGCTTTCTGTTCCTTGTAGGCCTCTCGCTCCTGGGTCGCTTGCTGCTCCTCGTAGACCTGTCTCTCCCGGTAGGCCTGCTGTTCCTGGAAGGCCTTGAGCTCCTGTATCGTAGCACGGACCTGTACGTCTTCTCTGGCGGGCAGGACTTTGTGAAGGGACTGCCGCTTGGGCGGCAGATTGCTCCTGGGGGGAGGTGGAGGAGGGGGTCCAGACTTGCGGCGCATGGGCACATAGGCTCTGGGGGAGTGCTCGGGGCTGTAGACCAGTAGCTGCTGCGGAGGAGGAGGGGGAGGAGGCGGAGGAGGTGGCTGGGCTGCGGTCGGGGCAGAGGGAGGCGCCGGAGGTGGTGTGTCATTGAACTGGATGGGCGGCGGGGGGGGAGGAGTCATGGGCGGAGGCGGGATGTGGTCGGAGGAGGATGAATAGGTGAGGGAGGAGGCGTTTTCCTCCTCTGCACTGCTGCTCTGCACGTCACTCGGGCTGCTGAGCTCCGGGGCCACGAAGCCCCCGTTCTCCTCGTCGTCCTCGCCCAGGTCATCTTCATCGTCCTCTTCGTCCTCTTCGTCTGGAAAGCTCATCTGGACAACATCCTGGCATTACCATCAATCATATTATTATCAGCTACACCGCAGATGCCCACACATAACACGTGACATACTCCGAAAGCTATTTAGGAACCATGCTGGATCATAGTTAACATTTTTACAGGAATGATTACACACATCTTTGTATTAATAATCGTGACACTACTTACTTACATCAATTGATGATCAGTTAGCCTGTCATCTTCCGAAGCCAAAAACTAAGCTAAACTCACATTTTGATTGGTTGCTCCAGGGACATGACAGCCTACCTCTTCGTAGTCATTCTCAGGACTCAGGAAATCGTCGACGATGGCCACCCTCTGTCCCAGCTGCTCACTGAGGGCGTCCAGGAAGCGATCGGTGTCTTCTGACCGGGGCGGCTTGGAGAAGGTGTAGCGCCGCTTGCTGCTGCGATGCCCCACAGGGCTTGGGGGGTAGTCTGGGGGGTTGGGCGGCGAGGGCGGGGGGCTGTCCAGGCTTACGTAAGGGTTCGACTCAGCACTGATCTGGGTGGGCATCCCGGAGCTGTAGAACGGGGCATCCGGGGGACTGGCCATTGGTTCTGGCCATGATGTGGGCGGCGGTGGGGGTCCCTTGCGACCGCCTGCAAAGAAACAAAAAGATAGCGATGATTAATAGGAATTAATAATCGGGAACAGGGCTATGGACGGGTGAGGGGTGAGTTCCCCACCTGTGCTGGCGAGCATGGTGGGGGAGGAGGTGCGCGAGATGGGCTCCACCTCGAGGAGGCTGTCCTGGGCTGGGGGAGGGCGGTTCTTCAGGGACTTGGACCTCTTGGACGAATACATGTTCTCCAGCTCTGCGTACACTGCTGACAGCTTTGTAGAGCAATGGGGAAGAGTGTACCGCTTTATTATTAATTCAGTAAGCAGATGCTTTAAAACAAGAAATGTCTTACAGTGAATTCAGATACAGGTGATAAGGAGCAGGTAGGGGGGAGCCTTCTTGCTCAAGGAAGCTTACAAGTAGCCTGTCAAACTTGGGGATCGAACCTAGTTCCTTTCGGATGGGAGTCGAACACCCAAGCCACTACATGATTATGGTTACAAGAGTGTTTAAAAAGGTTACGTCTTCTAGTCTGTCTATCTATGTATTTTTGTGTGGTTCTTTGTTAATGGCCTTTTTTTCTTGGGAAGTACATTGGTGAGGTTGTTGGGGGTCTCAGGCAGGGAGGTGCCGTCCCCTGACTGTCTCTCCCCCGGAGCCAGCCTCATCCCCGTCTCCAGCACTGGCTCTCCACGGTAACCTTGGACATACAACCACATCTCAGTCAGTCATCCGTGATAATGATCCGAATTATCTGTGTTTAAGGGACTAAGTGACTAATTGATAAGAACTACTGAAAAGCAGGAATCAAAGCAATGTTTCATATTCAATGTAAGCTTGTAATACAATCATAAATTGGTAACCACCTTTCTAGTGGTAGTAAATGCCCAGGTATTGGGATTTGAAAAAAGCCTAACAATTCAGTTTTAATCCAATTCAGGGACAAACATCAATAACCAATCAAAATAACAAAAGCTCACAACGTTTTTTAATAAGAGATTAAGCAATAAATAATACATAACTTTAACTGTGGGGATTTGTGAAACAATTGTGAGAATGACAATGATGAAGATGATGACGCAAACAATTATGATGATGATGATGATGATGATGACGATGATGATGATGAAGAAGATGCTGAACTTGAAAGATAACATCCCAAACTGGTCCCAGCCCTCAAGGCTCTCGTACCCATCCCCAGATGGGTGCCTATGACCAGGTCGTCAGAGCTGCGGCCCCTGACGCTGCTACGATACGTGGTGCCGGTCACCCTCATGGAGCTGCTCCGCCGGTGGGGCTCAGGGGCCCCATCATGCTCTAGGGGAGGGGGGGGTGGTGGCGGTGGAGGGGGGACTGGAAAACACATTGGGGGGGGAGGGGGGGGGGGGTGTTGGTGGAACCCAAAGTGAACAAGGCCAGTCAAACTGAAGATGTTGTCAAGTCAAGTCTATATATATATATATATACATACAAGCACATACACACACACACACACACACACACACACACACACACACACACACACACACACACACACACACACACACACACACACACACACACACACACACACACACACCTGCGGAGGCTTTGAACCCGAGGAAGCGCGTGATCTTGCTCTGGCAGTGCTCCTGCTCCTCATAGGTGAGCAGCTGATAGATGAACTGCCAGATCACCTGTTTGGCCGGGGTGTCCAACACCGGGAACACATCCACGATCAAAGTGTCAACGTTCCTGCTGACGAGGAAACAGCAGAAAGAGGAAAACAATGTCATAAATTACAAATATTGGAAGGAGACAGATAGATACATAGATAGATACATAAATAAACTAATACAGGGAAAGAGCCGATAGGAAAGATAGTGGAATAAGTAGGACATATTGAATGCTAACAATGTTTTCATCTTGACTTAAGATCAGGACTGTTTTTGTTTTTTACATTACTTCTTTGCGTCACTTTTAAATTCATATGAATCTTATCATTATTATTATACTTTTTTGTACTCAACATAAATGAGCCCTTGATGAAAACTGCAGAATTGCTTAGTTGGGGAATTGTAAATGTTACATCACTCACTTTGTTAACAAGCCAATCTTGGCCTCTTCAATGTAGCTAAGATGGCAACCCTGTCTCGTCAAAATTACGTTCCCAGAGAACTATTCGGCATTCTCAATTACGTTTGTCATAAAACGTATTTTGTCCGCGATTACGTTTTATTGAACGTATTGCAAATACGTTCGTCCTCAGCCTATTTTTTTTGCCATTTATTAACCTCTAGGATTATGTTTGGTTGAAACGTATCCCAGATAGGTTAAATGTCAACGTACAGCACATTATTGTCATTAAGGCATATCTCCCTTTCAGGGAACGTTTCATTTAACGTATTTTGTCTGAAAAACGTATCTTGGCTGTGGATGCGTGTTATTGAACATATCGCAAATACGTTCGTTGTCAACCTATTTTTTGCCATTCATTTACCTCTAGGATTATGTTTGGTTGAAACGTATCCCAAATATGTTAAATGTCAACGTGTAGCACATTATTGTCATTAAGGCATATTTCCCTTTCGGGAAACGTTTAATTTAACGTTATTTTGTCCCTGATTACGTCTTATTGAACATATTGCAAATAGGTTCGTTCTCAACATTTTTGTTGTTATTTATTTAAGCTACCTCTTGGATTACATAGGCTACATTTAATTGAAACGTATCCTTAATAGGCTACGTTAAATTTCGATAACACATTATTGTCAGCATATAGGCATAGGTCTACCTCTCGGGGAAGCGTACGTTTGATTGTAATGTGTTAATAGTCCAACGTTATATCAACATGTCACAAGAGGAGAAATTAGCTGCTGACGGGGTAACTGTAGGAGCGGGGGTTGCTTTGTTGATTTCTTTATCTAGGGCTATAGCTGTGGTCAAAGCGGGAAGTGTGCGTTGTCTGGGCGGCTGCCTGAGCTGAGCTGCAGGAAATTATGTTCACATGTTTCTTCATTCATTCATGAAGGCTATACCGGTGAACGGTGACGTCAGACTCACGCCCACCTACAAACCAATCAATGTCCAGTATCAGCCTGTCCTCTCGGAAAATACGACCACGTAAGTGGTTTGTTCCGCCACA
>NC_082383.1:13043933-13063933 GCF_031168955.1 Gadus macrocephalus | reverse complement strand
GGTCATTATTGATAAAGGCCTCCAAAATCGACAGCTAATTACTACCCCGAAACATATTCAAATATGATCATGTGTGGCACTGTTGCAATCGTCTCGAAACGTAGATGTCAAAGGACACCTTGTTTGCTCTGTTGCACCACCGGGAAGATATTTTCATACTTCTAATGGATTGATTCATATTTTAAGGTTCTCGGAGTGAGACTTTAAAGATCCCATGCCATTCTATTTTATGATGCTTTAATGTAGGTATTAGTGGGCCACAAACACAGTATTCAAAGACGTCCCCGAAATTCAGCCGTGGTGCAGAGTTACAGTCACTCCGAAACAGTCGCACATTGAGCTTCCCCCAAACGCGCTGTTTCGGTGGGCGTGTCAAGGCAGGTCAAGGAGGGGGGTGGGGGTGTGGCCCTGAGCAGCTTGTAGCCACTGACAGTACCATGCGCTCTGTTTACGGTGGATGTATCGCAATGGCTCGTAGAAACCCATATTATACATAGATATCTATATCATATAATATATAATATTATCACCTGGCCCTGAGCAGCTTGTAGCCACGGTACCATGCGCTCTGTTTACGGTGGATGTATCGCAATGGCACTTAGAAACCCATATTATACATAGATATCTATATCATATAATATATAATATATATTATCACGGCCAAAAGCTGTGTGAGCCTCCAGACGATAGGTTATTATGAATCTCAAACGACCGCGTCTACTTCAGATTGATGTGGAAGTGGAAGAACCAGAGACGTCGGAGAACCCGACGAAGTCCTTTGTGATTCATTATATCGTCTGGACGCGCACACAGCTTTTGGCCGTGATGTATTATTTGATATAGATATCTATGTATTATATGATATTATTTAGATATAGAGCAGAGCTCCAGGTCTGTAACGCAAGTGTTGTACACTTCCTTGTTATTTGGATAACCGTTCTGCTGTTGGTGTTATGGCATAACACGTCGGACTCTCGTCTCTGGTATTTCTACAACGAGACTCGTAGTGGGGGTTATCTCAGCCATGGTTGAGAATGAATTGGGGGAAAGGAACTTTGGCTTTGACTCCCTGAAGTAGGCTACATGAACCACGACATGGAGGAGAAAGGGATTGTTGGCCGCGAATGTATCCCGCTTGAGCCCTGCTTCCCGCCGCCTCGGCAGCGGTCAGCGCTAATCACCGCATCCTGAAGCCGAGGCGGTGGTCCATCGGCAGCGAGGCTCCGGCGGGAGACGACCGCGGTCAACAATCCCTTTCTCCTCCATGTCGTGGTTCATGACTTCAGGGAGTCAAAGCCAAAGTTCCTTTCCCCCAATTCATTCTCAACCATGGCTGAGATAACCCCCACTACGGGTCTAGTTGTAGAAATACCATAGACGAGAGTCCGACGTGTTATGCACCATCACACCAACAGCAGAACGGTTATCCAAATAACAAGGAAGTGTACAACACTTGCGTTACAGTCCTGGAGCTCTATATCTAAATAATATCATATAATACATAGATATCTATATCAAATAATACATATTATCACGGCCAAAAGCTGTGTGCACATCCAGACGATATAATGAATCACAATGGACTTCGTCGGGTTCTCCGACGTCTCTGGTTCTTCCACTTCCACATCAATCTGTAGTAGACAGAACCGCGCGCTGCCTGCTGCCTGCTGCCGGCGCAAGGCACCACCGCCCAGCTGCCCGCTGCCGGGCGGTGGTGCTTCGCGGCGGTGGTGCCTCGCGCCGCGGCAACCGGCGGCAGGCAGCATGTCGCAGTTCATGTACTTCGATGTCGTTCTGCCATTGCATTCAAAATTCTGTAACTAGCCTGTTACTACGAACTAAGCAACTACCATACACGTATTAGCATTTAGCACTAGCTCAATCACGACTCCTTCAGAATTCTTGTGGGTGGTTACGAACCAACCAAGTGGGCAGGGCCATGAATAATAGTTTGACAACGCTACGTCACAGTGTCACCTTATCCAGATTGGCTCATTTCTTCTGCCTTTTTCCTTTCATTGCCTATTGCATTCAGCAGACAAACTGCATAGATTTCAAACTTACCACAGCTCACAAACTTATTCAGACCTATGTTATTTAACAAACAACAGGAAAAATGTGATTTTAATGGCATGGGCTCTTTAAGTGGCTGCAGCAGAAGTGTTGAGACGAAAGATGATATCAAGAGATTTATAGAATATTCCCATTCACATTATGATTCTTCGTCGTAACATCCGACCAAACATCCTTTACATTCACAGAGCGAAGATTATGAAAGTCCAGGCCCCCCCTTCCTGCACTCGGGGTCCGACCGGGCAAAGTTTCGGTGCGGGGGTCCCAGTTAGGCCCTAGAATATGGTATTCAAATTTCAGGGCGGTAGGACCTTCCTATCTCAAAAACTTTTTTTCCACCACATTCTGAACCATTAGGTCTCGCAGGCAACACTTCTGAAGGGGCTTTGTCCAAATGACAGTCCATTTGGGAAAACTTTTTTTCTCTATGGGCTAGAAATACAAATCTTGCATATGTCGTTCTCGGGGCCCCGGGAAATGTGTGTCAACATTTTAGCATCCCTAGCTATCTCGAAAAGGCTGGAAAAGGGGCGTGACCTCCAACAGTACAGTCAATGTACATAAGACAGAGGTTAGTTTCTAGGCCCCATTTTTTGCGGGATGGAGGTGTACATTTGTGGCTTAATGTGTGTAGACACCGCTGGCCTGTGGCCACGTCTTTGAAGTCTGGGGTCAAAAGGTCAAAAGGAGCCGGCACCACGCCGCTTATGAGATAACAAAAAGTGAATCTGTATTTCTCTCATTATATTTTGTCATTATTGAAGAGAGGCCTGATTCTCAGATATGCATATTGGACTGTTAGGGTATAGGTCTGGGAAGAACTTCAGGCCAAAATCTTGCAAGCGAGCCGCTGGGTGCAGGTGCAACGAGATGGAGCACTTGCTGAGCCTGGACTTTCATAATCTTCGCTCTGTGAATGTAAAGGATGTTCGGTCAGATGTTACGACGAAGAATCATAATGTGAATGGGAATATTCTATAAATCTCTTGATATCATCTTTCGTCTCAACACTTCTGCTGCAGCCACTTAAAGTCTCACTCCGAGAACCTTAAAATATGAATCAATCCATTAGAAGTATGAAAATATCTTCCCGGTGGTGCAACAGAGCAAACAAGGTGTCCTTTGACATCTACGTTTCGAGACGATTGCAACAGTGCCACACATGATCATATTTGAATATGTTTCGGGGTAGTAATTAGCTGTCGATTTTGGAGGCCTTTATCAATAATGACCAGCTATAGATTTGCTTCCCGATGGAGATTTTTGACAAATTACATGTTAATTAGCATCTACACGTTAAGCTGAGTCCAATGAGATCAAGCTCGGCCTCTTGCTACACCGAGATCATGTCCTAGACCTAGGTGTACCATGTAAAATACATGTTACCATTAGCTAGAGTGTCGTTCTTGGTGTCATTGGACTCAGCTCAACGTGTAGATGCTAAATAACATGTCATTTGTGACTAATCTTTATCGGGAAGCAAATCAATAGCTGCTCAGTATTGATTAAGGCCTCCAATTTCGACAGCTAATTACTACCATTAAACATGTTCGAATATGCTCATGTGTGGCACCGTTGCAATCGCCTGGAAGCGTAGATGTTGAAGGACACCTTGTTCGTCCTCTTACGCTACCGGGAAGATATTTACATGCTTCTGATTGACCAATGAATTGATTCAGCTATTCCCCCAGAAGTCTGGGGTCAAAAGGTCAAAAGGAGACGGCACCACGCCGGGGTGGATCCAGATCTCGGGCAACAGCGCAGGGTTGCCAGGTCCTGCAAAAAACGTGCCCCCCACATACCGTTCAAAATCCACCCAAAATGTCCTAGAAACATCCCAAATAAAAAATGATATTATTGGCCATTTTGGCCAACGTTTTGAAAGTAATACTATTTGAGGGAATATTTTTTTGTTGTTGTTTTAGCAGCGAAATGCACCGTGTGCGTGTGTGCGTGTGTGTGTGTGTGTGTGTGTGTGTGTGTGTGTGTGTGTGTGTGTGTGTGTGTGTGTGTGTGTGTGTGTGTGTGTGTGTGTGTGTGTGTGCGTGTGTGTGTGTGCTTGTGTGTGCTTGTGTGTGTGTGTGTGTGTGTGTGTGTGTGTGTCTGTGCGTGTGCGTGCGTGCGTGTGTGTGTGTGTATAACGCTATTTTATGTTGAAATGCGACGTAATCCAGTGCTCACGAAACGTACACTGTCAACGTAGGTATGCTTTTGGCGACTGGGTTGGCTCTCAGATATACGTGTTTCTAACAAGATGATATCATTAAAAGTTACATAAAGTAACAGTTTAATAACACAAACGCAGGAAGCACGTGAGCTGCTAGTTTAGCGAAAGCAACCTGACGTCGTTGAAACATGCGAGCGAGCCGATCAAATCCTAATAACTATAAAACTAAAGATCAGACACAATCACTGACTGAAGATTATGCAAGTAAAAAGTATATGTCTCGCTAGAAATGTTATTAGAAACACGTTTAACGGTGAATCGGTCCTAAAATATTGCATTTCCCATTCAGATAATAAAGATTAATAAAGATCATACACATTCACTGACTGAAGATTATGTAAGGAAAATGTACATTTCTCGCTAGAAATGTCATTAGAAACGCGTTTAATGGTGTATCTGTCCTAAAATATTGCATTTCCCATTCAGATAATAAAGATTAATATAAGCTACGCCGTGTTCCGGAGCCGCGGGGGATTCTGGGAATTGGGGTTCTCAGTTGACAAATGGGGCTTTTGTTAACTTGTTTTGTTGTTAGGATTAAGTGGGGTTAATGGGTTCGGGATGTTATGTGGTTGTGTGTTGTTCTATTAACATTGTTCGTGTGTTCATTATTGTCGACACCGTCACCGAGAGTGACGTGACCATCGTTTCGTGCAGCTGTTCCGTGTTGAAGCCTCGTTCAATAAAAACCAACTCTCGTTGTCGAGCATTCAATAAAAACCAACTCTCGTTGTCGAGCGTGCCCCCCCCCCCCCTACAAACGTGTGACGTGTCTCACCCCCCCCCCCTCAACAAACGTGTCCCCCCCCCCCCCCCCCCTTCAACTAACGGGTCGTCGTCGTCGTCGTCCTACAATCGTGTGTCGTCGTCGTCCCCCTCAACAAACGTGTCTCCCCCCCCCCCCCCCTCCCCGGTCAACAACAGTCTCCCCCCCCCCCCCCCCTAAACAATCGTGTCCACAATTTGCCGCGAAAGCCGTGAAACCCAAACCCCGAAACCCGCCTCCACAGCGGCACACGTGGATACTGTAGGTATAACACGCTATTTTCGTTGAAATGCTACGTATCCAGTGTTCATGGAAACGTACACGGTGGACGTATTTTCTTGGCGACTGGGTTGATTTACGATATTGTAGCGACCCTGGGACAGTTAAATTGTTTGTGTGTTATGTGTTGCATTGTATTTCGTTGTCCGTTATGCCAATTGTTCTGTGTGCATGTATTGTAATGTTCTTCTTGTCAATCAGTGTGGGGGCGAATCATTAGGTCAGCTGGGGGAGGGCCTTGGAAGAACACGAGGGTGGGGGCCTGCACGTGAGTGAGACCGTGTTGGGGGTTGCCGGGGTAACCGGGGTTTGTTTTGGGTGGGATTTCTGCCGTTGGTTACGGGTTTCAGTGACCTGGTTTTGGTCCATTAAAAGTTCCTTCAATTACTAATGACTCGACATCGTTATGTCACCGGCGAGGTCATTACAATATGTTCAATAAAACGTAATCACGGACAAAATACGTTTTTTAGACAAACGTAATTGAGAATGCCGAATAGTTCTCTGGGAACGTAATTTTGATGAGAAAGGGTTGCCCGCACATGTAGAGGGCCTCGTTCGCTCGTTTTGGATAAATTCCAATGGGTCGTAATCTGTGGCGGAACAAACCAACGTGGTCGTATTTTCCGAGAGGACAGGCTGATACTGGACATTGATTGGTTTGTAGGTGGGCGTGAGTCTGACGTCACCGTTCACCGGTATAGCCTTCATGAATGAATGAAGAAACATGTGAACATAATTTCCTGCAGCTCAGCTCAGGCAGCCGCCCAGACAACGCACACTTCCCGCTTTGACCACAGCTATAGCCCTAGATAAAGAAATCAACAAAGCAACCCCCGCTCCTACAGTTACCCCGTCAGCAGCTAATTTCTCCTCTTGTGACATGTTGATATAACGTTGGACTATTAACACATTACAATCAAACGTACGCTTCCCCGAGAGGTAGACCTATGCCTATATGCTGACAATAATGTGTTATCGAAATTTAACGTAGCCTATTAAGGATACGTTTCAATTAAATGTAGCCTATGTAATCCAAGAGGTAGCTTAAATAAATAACAACAAAAATGTTGAGAACGAACCTATTTGCAATATGTTCAATAAGACGTAATCAGGGACAAAATAACGTTAAATTAAACGTTTCCCGAAAGGGAAATATGCCTTAATGACAATAATGTGCTACACGTTGACATTTAACATATTTGGGATAGCCTACGTTTCAACCAAACATAATCCTAGAGGTAAATGAATGGCAAAAAATAGGTTGACAACGAACGTATTTGCGATATGTTCAATAACACGCATCCACAGCCAAGATACGTTTTTCAGACAAAATACGTTAAATGAAACGTTCCCTGAAAGGGAGATATGCCTTAATGACAATAATGTGCTATACGTTGACATTTAACCTATCTGGGATACGTTTCAACCAAACATAATCCTAGAGGTAATGGCAAAACAATAGGCTGACAACGAACGTATTTGCGATATGTTCAATAAAACGTATTCACGGCCAAGATACATTTTTCAGACAAAATACGTTAAATGAAACGTTCCCTGAAAGGAAGATATGCCTTAATGACAATAATGTGCTGTACATTGACATTTAACCTATCTGGGATACGTTTCAACCAAACATAATCCTAGAGGTTAATAAATGGCAAAAAATAGGCTGAGGACGAACGTATTTGCAATACGTTCAATAAAACGTAATCGCGGACAAAATACGTTTTATGACAAACGTAATTGAGAATGCCGAATAGTTCTCTGGGAACGTAATTTTGACGAGACAGGGTTGAAGATGGTGACGTCTCTTACGGGCAGCAGTCAACACCGTTTTCAGCTAAACATTTCTACACTCAATCCCCCTACGCTTGCCGCCGGGTCTCACCTGTGCTGGAAGAAGTTCTCCAGGGCCTTGCAGATAGTGTACCTCTCCTGGATGGTCAGCAGGTGCTCCAACTGCTGGCCAAAGGTACGGCCGTGGACCCTGATGCTGGGAGGCAGAATGTCAGCAACCCACTGCAGGGAGCTCAACACCGGGGAGCGGGAGCCCTCCATGGGTGGACCCCCTCCGCTGATTCCTCCTCCTCCTCCCACCAGCTCCTGCTGCTCTACCAGGGAGAAGGAGGCCGGGCCGTCCTCCACTACCAGCGAAGGCATGGCCCCACTGCCCTGCAGCATGGACACCACCTTCTCGTGGGAACACGTCCTACAGGGGAACACACATACCAAGCCGGCTGAAAGGGTGGCGAAAACGTGGAGCTACACATGCCGTTATTCTGAAATCACTTAAAAAATATCTTGGTCTTGTGTCAAACATAGCCAAATTACAACCAATAGCTTCAGTCATTGAGGGCAAAAAAAGGACCTATTGTAGGCCCAGATTTCTTTATTTAGTTTTACAAATCAAGAGTAGGGCTGGTTTGACTAATTGGCTTTGCATCCTCTCCTTCTGCCCTTGTAGTCCAAGACATGCTGCCTACCAGCTTTCAAAGTGCAATGCAATACACAATATACAACCACTGGTGGATTTGTATACATTTTATTCACAAATTGTCCCTCTCTGCTATTTTGTAGGTCACCAAAACACCCTGAAACAACTTGAGTCTCACATACTTATGCCACCATACGCCACTAAAAGTGCACCATGTTCGAAGATAAGGATGCTCATAAGTGTACCTTGTACCAGAGCACCCTAGGACCAAGATCGATGATCGATCTCGTGATTGTATCATCCGATCTGAGGCCGCATGTTTTGGACACTCGGGTGAATAGAGGGTTAGACAACTGACCACTGTCTGGTGGTATGTTGGATCAGGGGAAGGGGGAAGCTGCAGGGTTGCGGCTGCAGCTGCTGCTGTGTCAGAGGCAAAGCAGCGGGTGCTTATGGAAAACTGTCCAGTCCCTTAGGGGGGGAAACGGGGAACCATCCCAGCTGTGTATAGTAAGGATGGGACTTGTTGACTTCAACTGAGGAGGTAGTCGGACGGAGGAGGAGGTACTGACAGACTGACACACCCTCTATTTTACAATCAGATCTTGAGGCTGATGGGGGTTCTTCCTCAATTCCCCTGAGGGAAGTCACTTTAGTCAAACAACTCCACAATGATCAAGCCCCAAGGATTGATGAGATCCGGACAGAAATGCTGAAAGCTCTGGGTGTGAAGGGGCTGTCTTGGCTGACCCGACACTTTAAAGGAGTGGCAAACCGGGGTGGTTGTTCCCGTGTTCACAAGGTGAACCAGAGTGTGTGTGCCAATTATAGGGGTATCACACTACTCAGCCTCCCTGGAAAAAGCCTACTCCAAGGTGGTGGAAAAGGAGGGTTCGGCCGATAGTCGAATGTCAGATTGAAGAGGAACAATGCGGATTCCGCCCCGGACTTGGAACCACGGACCAGCTCTTCACTCTCGCAAGGATCCTGGAGGGGGCCTTGGAGTGTTCCCATCAAGTCTACATGAGTATCTCTGTAATCTCTGTACCCTGAAGGCGAGAGCTGTGTCCACTTTCCAGGCAGTAAGTCTGATTCATTCCCCTCCACCAGGGCTGTGCTTTGTCATATCGAGGCGTAGTCATGGTGGGGAGGGGTTGCAGTTTGGTGGGTGCTGCTTTTTGCAGATGATGCGGTCCTGATGGCATCATCGGCCTTTGACCTTCAGCAATCACTGGATTGGTTCACAGCCAAGTGTGAAGCGGCTGTGATGAGGATTAACACCTCTAATTCTAAGGCCATGACTCTCAGCCGGAAACCGGTGAATTGCCTACTACGGGTAGGGAATGACTTTCCCGAAGTGAAGGAGTTCAAGTACCTCTGGGTCTTGTTCGCGAGTCAGGGTGCGATGGGATGTGAGATTAGCATGAGAATCGGAGTAGGGGGGGCAGTATTGCAATCGCTTTTCCGCACCATTGTGAGGAAAAGAGAACTGAGCCAGAAGGCCAAGCCTTGAGATAGGGTGAGAAGCTCAGCCATCAGTGAGGAACTCAGAGTAGAGCTGCCGCTCCTTTGTCTAGACAGGAGTCTGTTGAGGGGGTCTAGGTGGAGAGATTATGTCTCCAGCCTCGCCTAGGAACGCCTCGGGATTCCCCGTCAGAGCTGGTCAATGTGACCCGGGAAAGGGAAGTCTGGGTTCCCCTGCTAGAGATGCTGCCCCCACGACCCGACCCCGGATAAGTGGTTGAATATGTTTGTATGTGTGTGTGTTTATCCGTTTAAGCAGACACTTTTATCCAATGTGTCCTACACTGATTACAGATACATGTCAAGAATCAGGAAGGGGCTAGGCATCTTGCTCATGGATGCCTAAAGGGGGTTGTTGTTTATTGAGGGTTAGGAGAGCAGACTCAGCCCCACCTCATGTCCAGTCCGTTCAGAAACAGAATGCGGTCCCCCGGTTTGAGACCCGCCTTGTCAGCTGGGCTGCCTGCAGAGAGAGAGAGAGAGAGAGAGAGAGAGAGAGAGAGAGAGAGAGAGAAGAGAGAGAGAGAGAGAGAGAGAGAGAGAGAGAGAGAGAGAGAGAGAGAGAGAGAGAGAGAGAGAGAGAAGAGAGAGAGAGAAAGAGAGAGAGAGAGAAGAGAGAGAGAGAGAGAGAGAGAGAGAGAGAGAGAAGAGAAAGAGAGAGAGAAAGAAAGAGAAAGAGAGAGAAAGAGAGAGTGAAAGAGAGATAGAGAGAAAGAGAGAGAGAGAGAGAGAGAGAAAGAGATAGAAAGAGAGTGAAAGAGAGATAGAGAGAAAGAGAGAGAGAGAGAGAGAGAACAGAGAGATAGAAAGAGAGAGAGAGAGAGAGAGAGAGAGAGAGAGAGAGAGAGAGAGAGAGAGAAAAAGAAAGAGAAAGAGAAAGAAAGAGAAAGAGAGAGAAAGAGAGAGTGAAAGAGAGATAGAGAGAAAGAGAGAGAGAGAGAGAGAAAGAGAGAGAGAGAAAGAGAAAGAGAGAGATAAAAAGAGAGAAAGAGATAGAAAGAGAGATAGAGAGAGAAAGAGAGCGAGAGAGAGAGAGACAGAGAGTGAGAGAGAGAAAGAGAGAGGGAGAATAGGGGTTATCTTGCTGAAAGACACCTACAGGTGAGGCTGCAGATAAGGGGGATTGAACCCGGTATCGTTCAGCTAGGATTGGAACAGCCTAGGCTTTCCACTACAACTGGACTATCCTATCCCCTACCTCCTTGCCCAGTTGCCAGCTACAGATACCAGGTCATTTGCTTTCTCCAAGCCACTCCCATAATGATAAGACTCCTCCTGTTGGCCCATCACATCATCAATCCATTGCATGACGGCAGCGCAACACACATAGACACACATAGTTAGAGCAAAGCCGTGCTCCTTTCTGGTCACACAAATGTATTGCAACGGGTCACTATTACCGTTAGCTTACCGGGGATGACTGAGTCAATCCAGACAGGAGCATGGCCTCGGAGTGTAAAGCCAAAGCTCATGTTGCCCTTGCACACCCTCACTGTCCTGGGGGGGAGATTGAGTGAGAGACAGCGAGTGAGTGAGAGGGAGAGAGAAATATATTTATATATATATATATATATATATATATATATATATATATATATATATATATATATATAATATATATATACATATATATAGAGAGAGCACTTAGCACTTATTCATGCTTGTAATATTGAGTGTATATCAAGGATCATTTATTTATACTATACCTCTGCAAGTCATAAAATTATGGGCGGAATGTGGTTACCATAGAAACTCAATACCGTCCTCAGATTTGCTGACACTCTGCACAAGTTTGCAGCCTTGTGGGACTAGTGAGAGTGGTGGTATAATAAGGAAGAGATATTTTACACCATGATTTCTATATGCTTTTAGTTCGATAATTACATAAGCTAATAGAGATCTATTTGCTTTATTAGGAAGCTTTTCCCGCCCTTTCCGAAACAATGGGACTCCAATTTGCAGACCACAGACGGTATGCCCTGTTGTGCAGATTACTTTAAGACCCCAATTCTGCATACAGAGAGCCCTTTTTAAATATGGTTAGCTTATCTCCAGAAGGCAATATATCACTACTCTACTTATTTATGAAGACATGAGACCACTCATTAGCAGTTAATACAAACTAACGCCAATTTCGAAGAAATTTGTAGGAAAGTTGACTTGAACCACGGAAGTTTCACCTCAACTACCGCACTTAAATACGTTTTTGGACACCTTAGGTTAGGTTATTTTTGCCATTTGTTTCACTCAGGGCGGGGAGAGCAAATTAAGGTAAATTACTAAATACAAAAAACCATGACGACCGGTGGGGACAGTTTTTTCAGATGTGTTAGTGTTGCCTTTTGCCCTCTTGTGCTACTTTTTTACATTTGAATTCCTATAAACGCCACAGAGTTGACACATCTGATGAACTTTTAGTCTTTTTTGTCTTTATATAATTAACCTGTGCTGTATATGTGTGTATGGGGGAGGGAGGGTTTTGTATTAACAGTGATACACACATAGAAGAAGACACACAAATAAACATCCATGCACACAAACACACACCCACACCCGCACACGCACGCAAGCCCATGTACACACACACACACACACACACACACACACACACACACACACACACACACACACACACACACACACACACACACACACACACACACACACACACACACAAACACACACACACAGATGAAGAAACTTGAAGTATCTCTCAACAACACCAATCCAATCAATTGTGGGTCGGAGGTCACTGACCTGCAGCTGGTGGTTGCCATGGGGCCCCCGGCGGAATGCCCGGCGATGAGCGAGGTGGTCTTCCGCATGCCGCGGGTGGGCATGACTCCTTCCTCGGCGTGTGTGCGCGGCACAGAGCTGGCACGCGTGGACACCAGCAGGCGCTCCGGGTGGTCTTCGCTGCGGCTGCGGCGAAGGCGGTTGCGGCTGGGGTCGCTGAAGCTCCGCCCCTTGATGCGGCTCATCAAACTCTGGGACACCACGTCGTCGAAGCGCTCCCGGTGCTTCTTGGGAATGAAGATCCTGGCAAACATAGCGGACATGGACGCTAAGTGTCACACAGTAAGCACAGTGAAGGTCTCGACCTCTTGACCCGACGCGGGGAAGGGTTAAGGGAGCAGCTCAGAGGTTCAGGGTGTAGGAGAGAGGCTCGAAGAGAAGGGGGCTCTTATCAGTATTGACCAACTAATTCCCGAGCGAGGTCTCTTACACTGCGACAATCCTGACAAGAAGAAGAAAGTAACGCTTACATCCTGCTTGGAAAGAATTCCTGTCAGGCCGATTATGAAACAAGTCCGGTCCACTACACCGTGCAGCAGAGGAGCCTGGGTGGAGCCACTCAATAATACTCTCTCAAAGTCGTGTCTTACCAATATAACCGACCAACATTACCAACGAATGTTACCAACCAATATTACCAACCTTTATCACCAGCCCATATCACCAACTATTATTACAACTTATATTACAAACTAATATTAGCAGCTAATTCAAACCAGATTCTTGTAAAATGTACAGTATTGACCAGAAAATTAAAACAACACTGAACTGGAAAAAAAATATTTTAGGAACAATCCTTCCCTATTGTCCGGTACCAATCCAAAATTCGGTAACTGAACTAATCTCTGAGAGTGTTCTTGTCTTCTTAAGAATAAAGATGAAAAATAAAAGCTTCTTCCATTTTCACAGTACGTCTTTGTCCAGCTGTAAGATCCACATAATTGGTTCAAAAATAGCTCCTGTTCATGATATCCTCATGGGATCGCCACACAAGGCCTTGTTTGCAAGTGTGTGTGCGTGGTGTGTGTGGTGAAGAGCATGTGTGTGTGTGTGTGTTGGGCGGAGGCATGTGCCTTGGGGTACGTAAGCATGCATGCGTGTGAATATTTCAGTGTTCTGTGCACCTTCGCGGTGTCTCAGTGTGTGTGTGCGTGCGTGCGTGCGTGTGTGAGATCTTAGGAGCTTGTTATTAGATGAGTAGAATTCTGTTGTCCATGTAAAGGTAAACGTCCGGATCCTCACAGCTAGGAAAGCACACAGTCCTTCTGCCACCACTTGGAGAAAACATCAGTTCCCAACCCCTCCTACGTAAACTATCTCTCGTATGATCACTCCTTCCTCACTCTCTACTATATTCCTCTCTCCCTCTCTCTTCCTGCATCCCTCCGTCCCTCCCTCAAGCTCCTTCTCTCTCCTCCCAGCTCCCAGCTTCTCTTCCCTTAATACAAGACACTACTTCTAGTTCCATATCTTACTCATTGTTCTTTGTACAGAAATCCATGCATGCACCCAGTGCACCATTATCACTTTCTGTCACACACACACACACACACACACACACACACACACACACACACACACACACACACACACACACACACACACACACACACACCACACACACACACACACACACACACACACACACACACACACACACACACACACACACACACACACACACACACACACACACACACAAACAAAAATACACACACAAACGAACATACACACGCACACACATGCACACATGAGAGAATATACTCTGCTAGGATGGGACAATTATTTTATATAGGTAGATTGAAACGAGTGACAGAAATGCGGGGACAAAGTGGTTGTTTCAAAACGCAATGACTGTCTTCAATGCTGTCCTTTAATGGTCTTTAATGCTGTCCTTTTAAACCTACACACCCTACCATCATCCTGCATATATTCCTCCAGCAAGAGTGCTTTTCCCTCAAAACAATGCGACAATCACATATGTTCTGCACCACCCTCTGTCTTTCTTTCATCTGTTTTTCTGAGACAATATCTCTTGGGCTGTTTCATCATCCCTCTGATGTAGAGGCTCAGCTCATATCCTCACCGGTGGGAGTATGACTTCACACTGGCTGGCTGGCTGAAAAGCTCTGTCAGTGATACTGGGGCTGTGCAGGTGATTATGGATGTCTGACACTGATACCAATACAGTAAAACAGCTTGACTTGAAGCCTACTCCAATGCTACTAGTGAGCACTAAATCACAAGATCTTTCTCATCAGGATTCATAACGGAGAGGATTCTGATTAATATAGTGTTTACGAGGCTGTCTCTAAAGCTGTTTTCCTTGTCTTTATTTCCAATCTCATGTTTTCATGGGTTTGGGCGAGTTGCAAACATTGGTGCATACTGAATATGTGCACAGACTCATGGTGGCCTGTAGTAATAGGTGAACTATTCCCATGAACTTTTCCCATAATGTTTTACAGACTTTTACATAATTGGAATGCAATAGTTGTACTTGTTACAGACTTTTACATAATTGGAATGCAATAGTTGTACTTGAGGTAATCTTATAGTGCTGTCAATTAGTAGGTACCGATTCAAATCCCATTTTAAAAGACAGGAAACCGGTTGAAACTTCTCAAAAAGAGTTATCAAGAGAACCAGTTATTCATAGAGAACTGTTGCTCAGCGTAGCGGCTATCTTGGGAGTGGTTCTTCAGAATTTAGAACAAAATGGAGGCCTTGGCTTACACACTTATAATCAATGCAGAAAATGTGCTCTTAGCTTAAGGGTATTATGTCTCAAGCACATATAATATAGGTACAAATACTTTAGCAAGAAGATACTACAAGTCTGTCTCTTAGTCGCAGAGCAATGTGTATGAACCTGAATCTGTATTTACAAGAATAAGGACATTCATGCTTCAATGTTATCATATTAAATTGATATGGACTATTATTATACATGATCTGTATTATACTAGAATGTATATTCCTTCCGGCTATGATATTAAATCATCTGAGGTACTTTTCTTTTAGTAAACCTCAGCAAAAAACAGATATTTTATTTATTATTAACAAACAAACACACGCACACACATGCACACATGAGAGAATATTCTCTGCTAGGATGGGACAATTATTTTTATATATTTCTATTTTAATACTAAAATGCCTTAACTTCTATTTTTTGCATATGTTTTTCTTTTACTTACCTATTATTTTATTTTATTGTATGACAATGTTTATATGTGAAGCACTTTGAGTCTGCCTTGTGTATGAAAAGTGCTATATAAATAAAGTTGCCTTGCCTTGCCTTAATAATAATAGTAGTAATAATAATAGTAATAATAATAATAAAAAAAAAAAAAATCCATAAAAGACATAAGGGTCTGCTCTACATCGCCACCCACAGGACAAACACTATACAGCAAGTACAAGCGGGGCATAATGGTGAGTGTGAATGGATGAATTTACTGAAAGACACATCAATAATGATAAAGACAGCGAGAGAGAGAAACACTGTATAGAGGGTGAAAAAAATAGAGCCATAAAAGAGGAAAGAACCAGATGAATAACAAGAGAGATGGAGGGTTTGAACTAGAAATCTTTCTAGGCCAGGGTCACATACCAAGTGTAAAGATATCACGAAGATATTTGGCTGATTTGAGTTCAATGTAGGCCACAGAACTTTTAAAAGTGCCCTCAATTCCCCCCACGGCTGTTCCGCTTAGCTCAGTAGAAGTTGAACAATTTCTCAAAATGAAATACATTTGCTTTATTTATTATTTATTCATCAATATTTGCAGAACGTCAGTGACGAGACTCGGTTACGTTCCAAACATTTGCTCCTTTCAATGTCATTGTATCCTGCATTCAGCAAGACCCTTAATCGTCTGGTCACCATGACTGGCTCTCGGCAAACATGAATGAGCAAAAAAGAAAGTCGATTCAACCAAGAAACTTTGTTGAATGTAGGATGTAGGACTTGGGGTGACCTCGATTAGAAGGAGGCCGGTAGGATGCTATAATTAGATTCAAGGGAGGAGCAGGGCTGGATCAGGGACACGACACACAGAGGGGCCTGAATAACAACAAAACTCATTAAAGGAGCCATCATTCTCGTTGGTACAGCCTGGAAACTCTTTAAAGGAGCCATCATTCTCGTTGGTACAGCCTGGAAACTCATTAAAGGAGCCATCATTCTCGTTGGTACAGCCTGGAAACTCTTTAAAGGAGCCATCATTCTCGTTAGAAGACCTGGAAACTTGTTAAAGGAGCCATCATTCTCGTTAGTACACCTGGAAACTTGTTAAAGGAGCCATCCCTCTCGTTAGCACACCTTGAAACTCATTAAGGAGCCATCATTCTCGTAAGCAGAGCCAACTAGCGATGATGCGAGTCGTGATATCAGCTGTGAGCTTGCCAGCTATAACCATGAAGCTAGAATACAGTTGTTATGAACAGGAAGTGTGTTATAATTAAAAGGAAAGCAGGGAGAGGAGAGCTAAATAAGAGCTTAAATTTACTTTAGTTCACATAGAAGACACAGTCAGAGTTCAGGGATTGTCTTGAAAAGCTCAATGGATATTGATTGAAATTTCAAAAATAATATTTTTTTGAACTCAAGCCTCAACTATAAAATCAGAACGAGGCCCGCCATGAAACACCAACGAGATCAGAGATTGACTAAGAAAGTACCCTACCGAAAGTGTCTGGAGACGCTTCTGTCTCTTCCCATTGTTCTCCTTGGCCTCACAGAAGATGCTCCTCAGAACAGCGACGCAAGCGTTCCCTCCGCCACCTCACTCATGAAGTTGGTTCCAAAAAATTTACAAATAAATCTATATAAAAAAAAAGTGGACACTTCAAGGAAATCCCGAATCTCCGAACAAAAGCTTGGTACAGGCTAATAAAGTAACTAGAAAGTCTCAGATAGAAAAGGATTTCTTCTGACAGATAGAGAGAGAGAGAAAAGAAAAAAGGAAAGGAAAAACTCGCCCATCGCTCCACACACTGCCCTTCGAGATCCCCAGGTCGGTGCAAGCTAGCGTCTCAACGTTCCCTACAAACTCTCCCCATGTAAACTTTCTTCATTTTCTCCCGGCTATCCGTCCATCTCCTCCTCCTCCTCTTCCTCCCTCCAGGGGAGTGACTGCCGGGACAGACCAGGGATGGCCACTCCATCCTGGCCCACATTGAAGGATAACCCACCCACCTGCCCTCGCACCAAGAAGAGATTCAGTTATCCCCCATCGCTGGCAGGAGACAGTGAATAACGCGCCTTGTTCTTCGCAGAGGTAGAATGAGGAGGACTAAGAATGAGAGGGAAGGAAGGAAGGAGCAGGGGAGCAGGGAGAGAGTGGAGGAGCCGGCAGCGAGGGCCCCAGTGGAATAGCGTATGCAGGCCAATTCACTGAGTGTGTGTGTCTGGGAACCGGAAATATGTTAAGCATTGTGACTTCCATATGTTATCAATTTAACAATCTACAATCTGGTGTCCCTCTTGGCACTGACAGGGTGTCTTGTAATAAGGCCATTATTTACCCATTATCATTAGTCTTTTACAGTTTTACACACACACACACACACACACACACACACACACACACACACACACACACACACACACACACACACACACACACACACACACACACACACACACACACACACACACACACAAACACACACGTACAGATGCACACACGTACAGATGCACACACTCACACACACACAACACACACACACACACACACACACACACAAGCACACACACAAGCACAGATGCCCACACACACACACACACACACACACACACACACACACACACACACACACACACACACACACACACACACACACACACACACACGATGAATACAGTCTACAAATGTTCTCATAATAGACCCATGATTAATAAAAGTCATACAGTTAGCTAATAATAACTATAATAATAACTATATAATAATAACTTAGCTTCAATGGCTGGCAGACTCCACACGAGAGAGAGAATGAGAGAGAGAGAGAGAGAGAGAGAGAGAGAGGAGAGAGAGAGAGAGAGAGAGAGAGAGAGAGAGAGAGAGAGAGAGAGAGAGAGAGAGAGAGAGAGACAGAGAGACAGAGAGAGAGAGAGAGAGAGAGAGAGAGAGAGAGAGAGAGAGAGAGAGAGAGAGAGAGAGAGGACAGAGACAGAGAGACAGAGAGAGAGAGAGAGAGAGAGAGAGAGAGAGAGAGAGAGAGAGAGAGACAGAGAGACAGAGAGAGAGAGAGACAGAGAGAAAGAGTTTATGCAGGAATTATTAAAAGGAGTAGGCTGCTGTTAAAATAGACCTCCTTGGTGGTGTGGGGGGAGATGTTGATAGAGTGGCACACACATACAAATGCACACACGCACACACACACACACACACACACACACACACACACACACACACACACACACACACACACACACACACACACACACACACACACACACACACACGTATGAGGGATGGGAGAGGGAGCGAAAGAGAGAAAGAGGGTGCAGGTGTATGTTTGTGATGTCAGCAACATCGATACAGAAATCTAACTCCAAACTACTCTTTCTCTAAGGAAATACTCTGGAATTGCATCATGCACATGAACATCCAGAGGCATCAACCACAAATCAGAACTACTAGAAGAACAAACTGATTCCTGCCTGAAATTGAGTCCTCAGTGTATCTGAGGACTACAACCAGATAATGTATGTAACCCCTAACCCTAGTCTCTTAAATTAATCAAACATAGTTAGGAAACACAAACTCGCAATAGTAAACGGTTAGAAATACACTTATTAAAATCCAAAATCCCCTTCTGAAAGTTTCATCTACTCTTCAGTATATCTTCTCTACGAAACAAGAAACAACGTATAATTTCACCACATTAAATTTTTGGTGTGCAGCCGGGATCTTTCCCATCTCCCCCCAGAGCAGAGTAAGGGTGCTCGATCCGAGATTTCCCTAACCCTTACCCTAATAACCCTAACTCTACCATTCAATGACCATGATGTTAAGGATTACTTTGTCAACCCAGGCAACAACATGAAAAACAAAAGAGTCAGGAGCATGATGATGACCATGATCACCTAGCTCTATATAGAACTGACAGTATTTAGATGTTGTACTTCATACTTAAGTGCCAATACAATACAATAAAAAAATCTCAATACTGTCTGTTCAATACCTAACAGCTGTCCATTTAACCGATTTCCACACCAAAGCTTTTCCTTTTTGTAGCCCATATTGTCAAAAATATTCTTAAAAAATTAAATAGCCCTATATAAATATATTGAAGGAAAGAACATGATGGGGTCATTCTCACACGTGTCACAAACATAGCTGCCAAATTAATCGGTCTCCCCACACCCACACTGTCAGAGCTTAACCTAAAAGCAATTTCACGTATCGCATCCACAATAGCACTGGACAACTCACACCCACTCAACTGCCACTTCACCATCATGCCCTCTGGACGCAGGTAGAGGTCCCTGTTGTGCAGGAGGGCACGCTACGGCAAATGCCTGGTGCCTGCAGCCATAGCAGCCTTAAATAAAATGCCGAGATAACTCACTCCTGTTCCACAATATTTGCATATTTTGTCAGCATTTTGTCTGCATGCTGTTTTTGTTTTGTTGTGTATGCTGTATATCTGTTACTGTCTGTCGGCGTGCGGCCCACAAATGTACCATGGAGTGAAAAAGAATTTCCCCCAGGGGACAATAAAGTAAAAGTCTAAAGTCTAAGTCTATAATGATGCCAAACGATGATTCAATGTTAGTTATTTTCATCTTAAAGGTTATTGGTTTTAATCAACCTAATCAGCTGTAATAAAAATATTCTTCTGCGGAGCATTGAGCATATTCTTTTTCGTGACGTAACGCCACATCT